>NW_020941065.1:3113122-3142403 GCF_900497805.2 Vombatus ursinus | reverse complement strand
GAAAGAAAGAAAGAAAGAAAGAAAGAAAGAAAGAAAGAAAGAAAGAAGGAAAGAAAGAAAAAGAAAGAAAGGAAGGAAGGAAGGAAGGAAGGAAGGAAGGAAGGAAGGAAGGAAGGAAGGAAGAAAGAAAAGTGCCCAACCCAGACAGACATGGTCACTCCTTCATTCCTTTCTGGACTCTCTAGACCACCATCCCTTCCTATACCATTTCACTTTTCACATCTTGTCTTCCCTCATTAGAATGTATATAGGACAGCTGGATGGTGCAGCAGATAGAGCTCGAGGCTGAGAATCAGGAAGACTCATCTTCATGAGTTCAAATCTGACTTCAGACATTTACTAGCTGTGTGAGCCTAGGAAGTCACTTAACCCTGTTTGCCTCAGTTCCTCATCTGTAAAATGAGTTGGAGAAGGGAATGGCAAACCACTCCAGTATCTTTGCCGAGAAAACCCTTCAAAAATGGGCTTACAAAGAATGTAAGTCATGTCTATGACTGAACAACAACAACAACATTGGAATGTATATTTCTCACAGGCAGGGACTGTCTTTTTTATTGTATTTGTATTTCTAGTGGTAAGTGCTTCATAAATACATATTTGACTTTATTTTGGAAAGCCATAACCCCTTTGGGCCCCAGTTTCTTCATCTGCCAAATGAGAGGGTTGGTCCAGATGGCCATTGAGGTCCATTGCAATTCTTAATCTAGGACCTTGGGGTCCTATAACAGCAAGGTTTGTCACATGGGAAGTTCTAATTTTGTGATCTTGGGCCAGTAACTTTCCTTCTGAATTACAGTTTTCTCTTCTATAAAATAATACCCGTAGACTCTTCTTCACAGGATTCTAGAATGTTTTTAAGGTATTTTGCCAGCTCTTAAGTATGATATAAAGCAAGCTTAATTTAAAATAGATTTTACTGGTATTCTTTTGCTTTTACATCATCCACATGTTCCACTGTGCCTCTCCCCTCTTCCCTTTCCCATAGTCCATCCCTTATAACAAAGAATGAACACAGAGGGACCAAAGTAGTTCCAAAAAACTAACCAGCACACAGAAAAATTGTGTGTATTCAATGCACCACACCCGTGGTCTCTCACCTCTTCAAAGAAACAGGGAGAGGTGCTTTCTAATATCTCTTCTTTAGGGCCAGATTTGGTCATTAAAATTTCTTAGCATTCAGTTAGGATTGTTTTGTGGCTATCATACTTTCCATCAGGGGTGGGCAGGTAAGTGTTTAACAAACAACTCTTATGAGGGGGAAATTACCCACAAGATACACTTTTTTTTTAGGCAATTGGGGTTAAGTGACTTGCCCAGGGTCACACAGCTAGTGTCAAGTGTTTGGTCTGAGGTCAGATTTGAACTTAGGTCCTCCTGACTTCAGGGCCAGTGCTCTATCCACTGTGCCACCTAGCTGCCCCCACAAGATACACTTTTAAGTTTGATTTGCATTATTCACACTTTCTCCATCACTTTTGCATGTCTTCACAATCAGCAAAATGTTAAATCAAGTCCTGATTTGCAGCATTTGATGTGTCCAAGGTGTAAAATGCTCACACTGAAATTTAACAAATGGCTCTGGTAGCTCCAGCACACCCCTACTTTCCATGTAAATTGCTGGAGTCGTTGTGTATTGTTTTCCTGGTTCTGCTTTCTTCATTTGCATCAGTTCATATATCTTCACATGCTTCTCTGCATTTCTCATATTCATGATTTCTTAGACTGTACATTCATGTAGCATTATTTAATCATTGTCCATTTGATGGACATCAGTTTTGCTTCCAATTCTTTGCAAGTGCTTAATATGAAGCAGAAACAAGAGAATAATATGCCCAGTGACATCAATACTATTTTTTTTACATCCCTAAAAGGAAGATAATCTATGAGTAATCATATTGATCAGTCTTGGTGCCAGAGAACCAAATGCTTCTCCCTCCTTCCTCTAGAGAGGGATGAGTCACAGAATCACAGAATTTTAGAGTTGAAAGACATATCAGTGATATTTAGTCCCAATCTGAACTCATAAAGAAATCTCCAACATGAGTCCCCTCAAAGGAACGGAAAAAAAGTACCTCCCAAGACAGCCCATTCCATGCCTGGAATTCTAGCTCTAATGGGGGGGGGTGTAAATAGACCTTAAATTTGCCTATTGCAACTTCCATTGAGGAATAGGCCATGAGATGGGGTCACTTCCTCAAATGGTTTTCTTTGGCTGATTTTCTTTGGTACCAGGGAGAGCTTAAAGGTATCATTGTAAGAAAATTTCTCTAATGAGCTCATAGATCCATTTGGGCATTTAAGTAAAAAAATGACAAATATGAGGGATTCAAAGAAACTTGGGAAGATTTGTACAAACAGATGCAGAAGTCACATGGTGAGGAAAACTGGGCAAGGGCAGAGGACAGAGTTTGTATATATGGAAATTACTGTGGCATAAGAACAAAATGCATCAATGATATTAAAAAAAAATAAGGAAAGGACTAGAAATCAAAGCAAAGGAAGGGAAGGGAAGGGAAGAGAAGGGAAGGGAAGGGAAGGGAAGGGAAGGGAAGGGAAGGGAAGGGAAGGGAAGGGAAGGAAAATAGTAAAGACAGGAGGAGAAGGCTGGCTGACTGCCCAGGAAGCAAACTGTTTGCTCCCCATCCTCATAGAGGAAAACCTCCAAATTCACAGCTTGTATTGCTCCAAGGACGGAGCCCAGGGCTGCTCTGAAACTCCTCCATTTCCAAAGAACACTGAAGAAACCACTCCTCTTCCTTGTATTGTTCTCAAATATCAATAAACCAGACACCAAGGATCTCTGGAGCTTGCTGTGGGCTCAGGCCTATGGAAGATCTAAAAGGGAAAGATTTGGACCCTGACTTCACAAGATGTGAACAGTTAGTCACAAATTAGAAGTAAGCTGTGTAACATGGTTCTACAGGCATCAGGGTCTTTGAGTCCAAAAGAACCGGGTTCAAATCCTCCTTCTAATGGCTACCAACTGTATGATCACAGGAAGTCATTTCACTTCTGTGAGACTCAGTTTTCTCAAATATGAAATGGTTACAATAATACCAAAAGATAGTCAGTTTCAAGCTAAAAGGAATTTTAGAAGCCATCTCCCTCATTTTGCAGATGACACCCAGAGAGATTAAGTTACTTGTCCAGGGTCATACAGCTAACAGGTCTGAGGCAACATTTGAACCCAGATCTTCCTGGTTCTATTCACTATTCCATGCTACCAACCCTCCAAGGTTGTTAGGAAGTACAAAAGAAATCATATCCATAGCACTCTGTGCAAACCTGAAAGTGTTTTATAAGCATCAGTTATAATTATTCACTCTCAAAAAATGTTTTTGAAATCTTCTTCCCTGAACTCCTGTGTCCTATGTACCCCATGGGCTGGAGGTTGGGGGGGGGGGTTCCCCCCACCCTATGAAAGGCTGGGTGAAATCGGTGTTTATGGTTTATCAAGAAAATACATTCCATCCATACATTCAGGCCTTCTAGAAAGGGTCTTAGACCTGTAACTGGAAGTAACCTTAGAAGCCATCTAGCTCAATGTGCTTATTTAACAGAAGAGGAAACTGAGGCCTAGATAGGTAAAATATCTTACCCAATATCACACAGGCAGTAAGAATGGGTGATGAGGAACACAACTCCCCTGGAACATCCTGGGAGCCTTGTTTTGTCCTGGGCCAACTACGACCTCCTGTCCCCTAGGCTCTGTGTTAATCACCTGTTTGTAAAGGATCCCCAATGGTATTGCAAATGTGTGAGAGGAGAGCAGAAAAGTGAAAACATTTTGGAAACACATGTTCAAGGCCAAGGCTACAGATTCCATTTGAGGCAAGTATCAGCTGATTGTTTTCCATCTCTCAGTTTTCATTGCTAATTTTCTCTGTCACTTGGGAAATGGTTTCACTTCTATTTTGCAGGATCTGGTTTGGGGAAACCCCTTACCTGAATATCTGTAAAATGAGGGAATCAGATTAAAAGATCTCTAAGGCCCATTCCAGCCCCCTCATTCCCTGTTCTGAGGCCCCTCCCAGCTCTGACATTCTCTGTTCTGAGACCCCTCCCAGCCCTGACATTCCCTGTTCTAAGACCCCTCTCAACTCTGACATTCCCTGTTCTAAGACTCCTCCCAACTCTGACATTCCCTGTTCTAAGGCCCCTCCGGCTTTATTGTTTGGTGTGTCTATTATTCTAGTTTTCTTTTTCCAAGACAAGGGGGTGAAGGGTAAAGTGAACACGAAATTTTTAAGTACTTACCATGTGACAAGCACTGTGCTAAACATTTTTCTATGTTGCCTTTCTCTCTCTCTCTCTATCTCTCTGTCTCTCTCCATCTCTTTGTCTCTCTCTCTCTCTGTCTCTCCCTGTTTCTCTGTCGCTTTGTCTGCCTCTGTCTCTCTGTCTCTCTCTGTCTCTCTCTCTGTCTCCTTGTGTGTTTGTCTCTCTCTCTCTTTCTCTCTGTTTTAAAGACTAATTCACATGTTCTAAATGTCCACTGGTGCTTCCTGGAAAACTTGGCAGTACATTTTACTGTATTTCTAAAAAAAGTTCCAACCTTTTTTTTTTCTCTAGTTCTGTCTTTATCCCCCTCTTCGTTTGTTCTTTTATGACTAAAAGATATTTATCTCTGCCTGCTTTGGAAGTTTATGGGCTGCAATTGCTTTGAATTCTCAGCCAAGGTCAGTATCCTTCTGTTTGTGATGTCACATTGCTGTTACCATAGTTACAGATGTGACATCACAGAACACAGTGGCATGGAGGTTCTAACTAGCCTCCATTGTCTTAGACTCATCCAAGCATATGTTATTATTAGTAATAATAGCTCACATTTAGGACTTCATGGGATCATAGAATGAGATCTGGAAGGGAGTTCAAAGGCCACCTCAGCCAATCCCTTCATTTTACAGAGGAGGAAACAGAGTCCTGAGAAGGCCATTTGATTTGCCCAAGGTCACATAGTAAGTGTCCAAGCTCCTTACTTCTGTTTTACTTCATTTTCTTCTCTCTCCTGCGAAGCAAGGAAAAATGACGACTAACCTTCACACAAGCAATACTGTCAAGGTTTGCAAAGGAAGGCTTTCCTCACAACAATCCATGCAGTATTACTGCCATTCTACTAATGAAAATACTGAGGCTCAATGACCTAGAAGGGTCCTTAGAGATGGTTTGGGCTAGGAGTATGCAAACTACAGTGCACAGGCCAAATCTGGCCAACAGCTTGTTGTCATACAGCCCAAATGCTAAGAATGGTCATTAAAACCCATTTCTATTTTTCAATATAAAACACAATTTGAATTTTTTTCACAAAGTTTTAAAATAAATGCATTTTTCTTTTTAAATGCAAAAATGTAAAAACTCTTCTTAGCCCACAAAAGTTTAAAATAAACATGTTTTGTGTTTTTAAATGCAAAAATGTGAGAACCTTTCTTAGCACGCAAAATTTTAAAATAAATACATTCTATTTTTTAAATGCAAATATGTAAAAACAAACATTCTTAGCACACAAAATTTTAAAAATAAGCAAATTTTGTGTTTTTAAACACAAAAATGTAAAAAAAAAAAACATTCTTAGCTTATGGACTATGCAAAAACAGGCAGCAAGCTGTATTGACCCATGAACCATAATCTGCCAACCCTCATTTTCAGCTATTCCCCTTGTTTTATAGATGAGAGAAAACGAACCCAAAGAAGGGAAAACACATGCCCAAAGTCACAAGAACAACACCTTTAGGAGGGCTCTTTCCACTGCAGCACAAAAGAAACTAAAACACAGAAAGAGATCGTAAGATCCAAAGATTCAGAGCCAGAAGGCTCCTCACAGGCCTTCCAATCCATCTCTCTTTACCATAAGGAACAAAGAGGAGGTACAAAGTCACCTGGTATCAGAGGTGAGACTTGAAGCCATGTCCTTTGATTTCAGAGTCAATGATCTTTCCCCTTAACTCTCCTGGTACAAATGACCCCAGACCTATCATCACCCTCCCCTTCCAAAAACAAAAAACAAAAAAACCCTGGTTATGCTCAAAAGCACCAGACTTTTGAAAAGAAGATACCATGGGAACAAATGAATTCCTGAGACCTGTCTTCATAGGAAGATGACCAGTGAGTAACAAAGAGGAACCAGTAATAATAATAATAATAACAATAACAATAATAAATGCTATCAATCCAGTAGACTCTAAAGGAATGCAATTCATGAGGTGTCAGTTGGACTTTAATCTCTCTCTCTCTCTCATTCTCTCCCTCTTCCTCTCCCTCTCTCTCTCTCTCTCTCTATCTATCTATCTATCTACCTCTATCTCTCTCTCTTTCTCTCCCTGCATAAAAGCATAAGTAAATGAAAGCATTACAAACTAGAACTGCTTAGTTTTAAAAGGGGTGGGTTTTATTTTAATAAAATGAGAAAAGACGGAAAGAACAGAAGACTTTCATGTCAGAGTTCTCATGCTATTAAAATGGCATCTTGAAAAATGTGAATCTTTTTTTCTGGGGGGGGAGGAGGACGAGGGTGGTGAGGGTGAAGGGGGAAGGAGGAGAGGGATATTTTTATTGTGAACATATGTGAAGGGGACTTTAGTCCCATCAAGCCAGTGCCCACAAGAAGTGTATTTGTGTAGCAATTAATGGGAGATCAGAGGCCCAGCTTTTGCTGGCCTGATCATTGTCAGTATGGGGTACATTATGTGGGTCAGCCATCTAATTTCTAAATGTGGAATACATTGGGATCACGGCAATTAAAGGTTTTGTCATCTAAGGAGAAAGCACGCTTGGGTCCAGGGCTGGATTTTACCTAAAACACAGTTTTCAAATGTTCTCTTTTTTGGCAAACCTTTAAGGAAACTTTATGCAGAAAGAATTTCAAGACACATGTAATTAGATCTTGGGGAGGGAGGTTAGAGAAGAAAACGAAGAAGAAGAAAAGATTGCCGAGACCCGGTTTTTATTTATTTTGTCTGGCAAATGGGCCGCTGCTAATTCCCTCTTTATTGTCAGAAGCCTTATCTATCAATTTGTTGAATGATCCATCTTTTTCCATTAGCCTTCTGGTAGGATTTCTAGTAATACTTCTGTGACTACAGGACTTTGGGAAGTTTATTACAGCAGCTGTTAAGACAAAACCGGGCCATTCAGCTAGTCCCGAAACAAGCATTTAGCTCACGTCCAACTGCAGAAGATTTGGTTACTGTGGATGGCTTACTCGACTGCTTTTCCCCGTCCTGGAGGCCCTATTAAGGACGTGTACTGCAGTGCAGTTATGGGCCCTGGCCCTGGCTTTCTGAAGCCAAGCTATTCTAAGTAAAGCTGGGGCCGGAATGCATGGGGGGAGGGAATGGAGCGGCTGCTTGGATGTGGCTGAAGGGTAGGGTTCCTACCCTGTTCCAGAAGGCACGGCTCGTCTAAGTGCCTCTCTGGGTGCATGTGTATTTACTTCATTCATTTCAAACCAATCTAACAATGGGGATAATGGTGGTGGAGGAGAGAGTGCTGGCTATGGAGTCAGAGGAATTACATTTGAATTTTGGGTCTGCCTCTTAATGCCCATGTGACCTTGGGCAAGTCTCTTGACCTCTCCACGCCTCAGTTTCCTCATCAGTAAAAAAGAAAGTGTTGGACTGAGGTCACTTCCAACTCCACAGGTATCATCCTAAGAACAAGGCTTTATTAAGCACCTATTATATACAAAGAACTCTGCAGAGGCCTGAGAATATAAAAACAAAAATCAAATACAGTTATCCCTTCCACATTGAGACTTTTCCCATCGCTGTTTTGATATCTCAGCAAGTTAGCATAAGAAATTAAATGGGAATTTGGGGGGAGTTTTGTGGAAGCTGCAGATGACACACAAAGGTCAGCAGATCACACAGAAAAAGTCTAGAAACTCGGAAATGTATAAAATATATTATAGTATTGTATAATATCAAACTATTTTATCTTTTAACACCATAATAATTAAGACTTTTTCTCTGGTACAAAGGGAGGGCCAAAAAATTTTATGTGGATTTTCCAGATAGCAGGACCACCAAGCCCCTAACTCCCAAGATGTGAAAGGGATAACTGTAGTCCTAGTATGCAGTTCAGTTCAATTCAACAAGTATTTCCTGGAGCGGGGTTGTCTCTGTTAATATTTCATTTGTTTCGTTTAATTTTCTTTCAGAGACTGGGTCTCCCAACCTTGTCCAGAGAGAGGCTGGAAGTGCAGGGGCCACTATGGCTGATTCCACTTCTGATCACCATAGAAGTATTGACCTCTTCCATTTCTGCCCCTCTTTAAGCAACCTGATGACTCCCCCACCTTCCCCCATCCCAGAAGCTCACTGGACCAATCTCAGTGCAGTTACTCGACTGACAGCACACTTCAGCTCCAGACTCCCAAAAGATCAAAGCTCTCAAGATATCCTCCTGTCTCAGCCTCAACAGGAGCCCAGATTAAGGACATAATCCATGACAACCAGTTGTAACAGGGTTTCTTAACCTGAGGTCCACAGACCAGGGATAGATTCCCGAGGGTCTGTGAATTTGGATGGGAAAAATATATCTTTTATTCCCACTCATCTCTAACTGAAATTTAGCATTTTCTTTAATTATTAATGTCTTTCTAAAAACCATTATTCTGATAAGGAAGTCCATAGGTTTCACCAACGAGGTCTAAGACACACAAAAGGTATACTAGAGGGAGCCTGATACAGTGGAAAGAGCTCTATATTTGGAGTCAGAGAACCTGAGTTTGAATCCTGTCTCAGCTTCTGCTACTCCTGGGACCTTGGGCACCACTCTGTGACTCAGTGGCTTCGTATGGAAAATGAAGGGACTGGACATGATGGCCTTTGCATTCTTTTTCCAACTCTAAATCTATGATTTTATATCCACAGATAATACAGTAGACATCAGGCAAAGAGCTCCAGGAATATTTAAGGAAGGAGAAGGCACTAATAATAGCTGGGGAATGATCAAGGAAGGCTTCAAGGAGGAGGTGGTACCTGAGGTGAACAGCAAAGGAGGATAAGGATTCAAAAGGTAGAGTAGAGTAGAGAATGTATTCCAGGTATGAGGAACAGCCTGTGGGAATACATGGAAACAAGAGTATGATACAAAGGCTGAACGAAATTGGAATAGAAATATGAAAGTAATCAGAAGACATGAGTTCAAGTCTGGGTTGAGACAATTTATTAGCCTATCTGTAAAGATAGGAGGGAAGGGAATCATTATACTACCTACTTCATGAGGCTGTTATGATAACTTGGGAGTCTAAAAGACTGGAGTTCCAATCCAACCTCCCACATTTATTCGCTATGTGACTGTGGTCATTACTGTTGAGCCATTTTAGCCACATTTGACTCTTCACGACTCTTTTAGGAGTTATCCTGGCAAAGATACTGGAGTGGTTTGCATTTCCCTCTCCAGCTCATTTTACAAATGAGGAAACTGAGGCAAACAGAGTAAAGTGACTTGCTGAAGGTCACATTGCTCGTAAGTGTCTGAGGCCAGATTTGAACTCAGGGAGATGAGTCTTTCTGACTTCAGACCCAACACTTAATCCACTGTGCCATCTAGCTGCCCCATGGCTGTGGTTGCTTAGCCTCTATCTTCCTCCTCTATGAAATGGGAATAGGAGTTAATAATGCCTAAGGCACCAATCTTACAGTGCTGTTGTGAGTATCCGATGAAAAAGCTTTAAGTTTCAATCATTTAAAAACTGCACCAAGTTTTGAGACATGCTATATTAATGTCAGTGCTCGGTATACAGTAAGAACTTTAAAAATACTTTTTCATTCAGTCATTCATTATCAGATGAGATACACTCAAGTGCCTTATAACCTGAATGCTGACCAGATAGACCCCTGACTCCTCTCTCTCTATCTCTCTCTGTGTCTGTGTTTGTAGACAGGTTTCCACATGTGTATCTAGGTGTCCATGTCTGAGTGTGCCCTGGTGTGTGTCTTGGAGTGTGTCTGTGTAAGCTTAAAAGCGTTTGAGAAAGAGAGAGACAAGAAAATTGAATTGCTCATCTATTCACCTCTCCCTCCGCACCAGAGGCTATCTGTAAACCCATCAGCCCTCCGTCACCCAAGTGTGATCCCAGGCCATCCAAAACCTGAAACACATCGTAAATCTTCTAGTCTGGCCTGAACCTGGAAAGTTTTAAGAAGGAAAGCTGGGGAGGCCAGGAGACAGCTGAGGAAGTGGCGCTGGAGGAAAGGCCAGGGAGACTCTGATGATCGGTCGCTCTCTGTCTAATGAAGCACCTTCCCCTAATTCTTGAGATGCAGAGGGGTGGTTTTATCTTGGCATGAGGTGAGACCATTTCCCAGAGCTGGGGGAGTGTTGCTTTTTTTCCCTCTTCCCCATCCTCAAGCGTTAAGACCAGATGTGTCCCACTTTATAAATGCTGACCAGCTGAGAACATTGCCTCAAGAATGAGCAGCCAGTTTCTCTAATGCCTTCCCCAGTTCTGCCTCAGGAGAATAGCACTTTGGGATAAAGAAAGAAGCCCTCAGACTGGCCTCTCCTTCCTCAACTCCATTCTCCTCCAGGATTTTCCCCAGCAAAATTTCCCTCTGTATCGCCTACCCATGTTAAAAGACAAACCCAGATCCATTCTTAAAAGCATCACCATTTGCCCTCAACAACATTACCTTTAGTCATCAGCCGCAGAGAAAAGGAAACTGTGTCAGACATATGGTAGTGAGACAATTGGGTCATGATTACCCAAAAATTAAAGGAGAAATCAGAGCAGAGCCCCTCCAGTGATCTGATTATAATACCCTGGGGAAGAGAGATGGAGGGAAGAGAGAAAGAGAGAAGAAATAGAAATTGTTTTCTTTTTAACCAATAAAGTAAGGACTCAACTAACTTTATTCTAGTGGATGAGTATTGAAAAAGATTCCTGGTAGATTCTTCCTTCCCTCTTACCTCCACTCCACCACCTTTCTCCTTAAAGATTTTCAAGAAGATTCATTTTCAGACCCCATAGCTCAAGTTACTGGTCAATTTCACAATGGTGTATGTAGGGTGTTCCATTCCAGAGGACCAGGAGGGAAGACAGAGACAGGAAATTCAATTCTGAAAAACTCCTGTAACATCTCTTTTTTTGGGGGGGGGAGTGTGTGTGTGTGTGTGTGTGTGTGTGTGTGTGTGTGTGTGTACAGACAGACAATGGGGTCTTTAAACATCCATCATTGCTTAGAAGGTTTGCTGGACTCAAGAGTCTGGGGAAATTGCTCCATTGATACAATAGGGAGATTTAAAATCAGGCTGCTTAGTAACCTTTCACTTCTGTCCCTTGGGGAGGATCGGACACCTGGGTCAACTGGTGGAGCTTAGTTTTGCTTTTTTAATATCCTTAGAATGGTGTAATGGAAAGAATGATAGACTTGAAATAGTAATAATAATAGTCCCGAAGATACTTTCAGAGAGCCCAAAGAAGATAAGCTTGCATCCTGAAACTTTAATTCAATTGCAAAAAAGCAATTATCTTATCCACCTGTGAAATAGTCTGCCAAATATTAAACAGAAAAGAGCAGTGGTAGGATAGGGACTTAGCCCAGAACTATTTCTATTTCCATGGAATATGAGAATGATAACATTCATCATCATCATCATCATCATCATCATCATCATAACTGATAGTTGCATCATACTTTAACAGTTAATCCTCACAGTATCCTTGGAAGGTGCTGTTTTATCACCATTTTAAGGAGAAGAGAACTGACTCTCAAAGGGGGCTTTTTAAAATTTATTTATGACTGTTCATTTATGTATTTATACTTACATAATTTATACAGTTGTTTATATAATTATAAATTTATTTTCTATAAATTTCTAAATTAAAATATTTGTTTATTTCCATTTATTTTTTAGAAGTTTACCCAGGATCATACCTGTAATCAGGAGACCTAGGTTCAAAGTCTAGTTCTGACATCTAACATGCCTACCCACAAAGAGCTTACATTCTAATGGTGGAGACAAGGATATATACTAATATACTTATATCAATTTAACACATGCATATGTATACATACACAAAGCAGTTAAATACAAGGTAGTTTGAGAAGGAGGGCATCAGAAGTTGGGGGCATTTGGAAGGTGGTCCTTGACCTCTGTCTTCAAGAAAGAGAGGCACTCTAAGACGTACAGGAAAGGAGGGAGTAGATGTTTTTTGATTGATTGATTGACACTTTAACAAGTCATTGCCCTTCTCTGGGCCTATTTCCTCCTTTTTTAAAGGAAAAGGAAGAGGATAAACATTTATGTAAAACCAACCATATTGTCAAGCACTAAGCGTTTGTTTTTTTTTTTTTTACAAGTTTTATCTCCTCTGAGCTTTACAACAGACCTTCAAGTTAGGACTACCATTAGCCCCATTTTATAATTGAGGAAACTGAGGCACATAGAGGTTAAGTGACTTGCCCAGCATCACAAAGCTAGCAAGTGACTGAGGTCAAATTCAGACTCAGGTCTAATTGACTTCAAGGCCGGCACTAGATACACTGACTCAAAGAAAGATCTCAGACTTATCCAGCACTATTACATCTTTGGATTTCCTTATTTACTTTAAATTTTCAGGAAGTCTAAAGGGTCTGTAAGATCCCTTCCAGCTCCAAGAGCCTAAATGTGTGTATGGGGAGGCGGGGGAGAGGCTCTGCACATTTCTGGCATGACCTTGGGTAAGTCATTCCATTTATTCGGCATCTACTATGGGTCAGATACTGTTTAGGGTACTGGGGATACAATTACTGAAAAGAAAGACAGTCCCTGCCCTTAAGGAGCTTATTCTCTAAAGGGGTAGACAATACACAAAAGGAGATAGGAAGAAACTGGGCAGGGCAGCAGATGCAAAGGGGTGAAAACTGAGTCATGTTTCTGCCCTCTAAAAAGGAAGGCATTGGAAGGAGTTTGATACTCTGACCTCCAGCCCTCCAGTCAGAAGGGAGAGGAGACTGAGAGTGGTGTCGAGCAAGGATTGATTAACTGGAAACTAAGAGGATGGAGGGGCTTTGTGGGGCAGTGGATAGAGTGCCCGGAGTCAGGAATACCCAAGTTCAAATCTGGCCTCAGACCCTTACTAGGTGTGTGACAAGTCACTTAATCCTCAATTGCCTCAATTTCCTCATCTGTAAAATGAGCTGGAGAAGGAAATCGCAAACCACTCCAGTATCTTTGCCAAGAAAGTCCCAAATGGGGTCATGAAGAGTCAGACAGGACTGAACAACAAAGAGGATGAACATCAGTTGAAGGATGCCTGAGTAAGCTGTAGTATATGAAACAGTGCACATCTCTATGCCTCAGTTTCCTTTTCTGTAAAATGAAGGAGTTTGATTCTATCACTTCTAAGGTTTCTTTCAACATCGAATCTATGACCCTACCTTTTTAAGGTTCTCTTCCATCTACTCTGTACATATCCTGTATGTACCTACTTGCACACTTACTGTCTCTCCCATTAGCAGGCAAGCTCCCTGAAGGAAGGTTTTTTCTTCGACGGAGATTAAATGATTGCTGATCGATCAGTTGGTGGATCTCATGACTTGCCTGTCAACACTCAATGGAGTAAGAAGCTTCACATCTAAAACCACACTTGTTGGCTTTTTACAAGGGGATCAGAAAAATTCAGTCTAGCCCCCAGTAATTTCTTCATCTTCATGTCAGGAAAAAAACAAAAGAGAGGATTAAATCTTTGGAGACTCTTAGAGGTCCAAATATATTTCTTGGAGAAGGGGGGCAGTGACAGAATTCACTATGTCTAAGGCTCTAAAACACAAAGCAAGCTAGATGGAATTCTGTGAATAGACCAAGATAACTAACTCAGTCTGTATCCGGAATCTTTCCTGAAAATAAATGGGCCATGTCCACATACAAAACGGTCTGGTCTCCTCCAGAAACACCAGCTCCTGGCCCCTCAGCACCCCCAAGTGAACTTTTGAACTCTCTGTTTTAGTTCTAGCAGATCTGTTATTTCTGACACTCTTTAAACTGAGAGCTGCACATATGAAAACCAGAGAGGGGGTCTGGGCTCAGCCACTAACCTGATGTTTCTAGCAGAGATTCCATCTCCTGGCCAGCCAGTGAGTGGTGCACCCGTCCAGGAGGCTGCTGGCATTTGTTCAGGTGCAGCCTTGCTCAGCTGACAGACCTGGCTGGAAGGCAGCCTTGGGCGGAGAGGCCAGCTCGCTATGTGACCCACTACTTCCCTGAGTTCCTTTCGTGTATTTTTCTGGAACCTGATTCCATTTTAATCATCTCCTGACCCAAGGGCTCCCAGAAGGTTGGCCAGAACTCACTCATTTATCAGTTTGTGCAATTTCTCCTTTCCCATCTTTTGGCTCTTCTTTGATTTCTCTTCAGGCAGTTTCCCCTCTAGAAAGGGTGTGTGTTCGAGAGGCTGGACAAGGATTTAACATGTTAACAAAATACAAACCAGGCCCTGACCTTTCTCCACATTTTAACACCGCAAAGACTGGTGAGTTTTTGAGAGGCAGAGATTCTCTGGTTCTCTCCAGGTCACTTTTGCCTCATTGGAGAAGACTGCTGCTGTGGGTTTCTCATCCTTCATTTTCAGAGAGGACAATGTGATGGGCAATGTCTTGACTTGCATATGAATTGGATTTAAGGCAGGAGATTTTTCTTAATTTTCTAAGGCAGGGTTTTGTAACTTTTTTATAGGCAGGCCATGGACCCTGGGGGCAGTCTGATGAAGCCTATGGAAACTTCCAGAAAAAAAATGTTTTTCAATGCATAAAATAAAATACAGAGAAACCCAATTACATTGAAATACAGTTATCAAATTTTTCTTTTTTTCTTTTTTTGCAGACTCCAGGTTAAGAATCTCTGACATAGGCTAATTAATGTATGATTGTTTTCTGTGCTCTTGCTGTATTATAAAATGTTTGTCATTAGCTTAATGTTTTCTTTGTATCTTGTGTTTACTTCTATTTGCATGTGCAGTTTCCTATAATTGAGGGTAGGTATTGTTTTGTTTATGTTTTTTTTATCATTCCCCAATCTCAGTCTGGGACTCATCTTAATAATAATTGGTGTCTAAGAAATGTTTGTTGATCGATTTTGTCTAACATCTAATGTATTGTTAGCCTGAGTGCTTGCAGGGGACCTGAGACTCCTTGAGGAGAGAATAAAATAAGCCATATGCTGATGATTAGAGTTTCCCTCAAGAGAACAATGATGATGGTGATGATGATGGTGGTGATGGTGGTGGTGGTGGTGCTGCTGCTGCTGATGGTGGTGATGTTGATGATGATTATAATGATGATGATGATGATGATGGTGGTGGTGGTGGTGGTAGTGGTGGTGATGATGATGGTGATGATAAGCATTTATATAGTGCTCAACATGTTCCAGCCTCTGCACAAAGAACTTTACAACTATAATCTCATTTGATGCTCAGAGCAATGCTGGGAGGTAGGTGCTACTATTATCCCCATTTTACAGAGAAGGACACTGAGGCAAACAGAGGTTAAGTGACTTATCCAACATCACACAGCCAGTAAGTGTCTGAGATCAAATTTGAACTAAGGTCTTCCTGGTGATGTATTCATTGCTCCACCTAATTAGTCAGAGATCTTTGTGAAACAGATCAGTGAGCTATTGACATTCCAGGTATACAAGCTAGAAGAACTTTGTGTGAAACTCACCCCACCCTCTCACCCAGCCAAAAAACTTTTATCTAGATTCATTGTATCAGGGGTTGGCACCCAAACTGACAAATGAATTATCGTTTGGATGGATTGATGCTATTAGATCTCTTTTGTCATAATTATCCTTTCCAATGAGACAGTACACGTATGGAATAGAACACTATATGAATAGTATTAGTATAGAAAAAGAAAGTGGTGACCAAGTCAATCGATCTCCCATAATTCCCATCTGCTGCTCTTGGTTCTGCCCTCTGAGGCCAAACAGATCAAGCCTAACCCTTCCACATGGCAGCCCTTCCAACATGTGAACACAGCTATCACATCCCCTCAAAGTGTTCTCTTCTCCAGTTAAACATGATGATGAAACATGCTATCCATGACAGAGTGGTAATGGAAAGAGGGTGTCAAATGGGATTTTTATACAGCTAATAAGGTTATTTGTTTTGCTTGACTGTGTGTATTTGTCATAAGGAATATATTCTTCTTTTCTTTTCCAATTGGGTAGGGTGGGAAGGAGAAAAAAAGAAGAAGAATGTTAATTTTTTAAAATAGAGAAGTAAGAGAAGTGGTGTAGATGTGGAATACTGCAGGCACTCTCAGATAAGGTCATTGTCTGGTTCGTTTACTTGACCATTTTAATTTATTACAAGTGAACTCTCACAGAGTAGGAGTACTGTATACACATTTATGATATAAAAAAATGTCAATTTTTTTTGAATGAGAAGGTTGAACTAGAATAGATTGCTTCTAAGGTTCATTCCAGCTCAAGATTCAGGAGCCCCCAATCCTATGAAAGTTTAACTTTTTTATCTTTTCTTGGAGAAAATGTGGGACGGGACACTTTGGGTCACGACCACGCTGTGGGCACGCAGCAGGCCACGGGGTAGGGGCCGGCTCTTCACCGAGCTGGCAGCCGTCTGCACGGCTCTAGGATTGCGGGTTTTGGAGTAAGCACAACCCTCTCCCTGCTCCTCATTCCCTATCCCATGTGCATGTGCACACACACACACACACACACACACACACATACACACACACATACACACATACACACACATACACACATACACACACATACACATACACACACACACACACACACACACACACACACACACACAGATTCTCTCTCAATTACCTAACTACATACCCACCGGATGACTGGATAGAGAGAGGAGAAACCCTCATAGGACTGAACGAAGACCTGAATCACAGTGGAGTGACTTCTTTAAGGCCATCCTGCTACTCTCACTGATGTCTGACCACCCACTGAACAGAGTTTCCATGATGTCCATGTGCCCACTAGGCAGCACTCCCAAGGGCACAGGCCTTCAGTGTGCCTTCTCCTCTTGGGCACATCCCAAATCCAGATTAGACTCTAGGTCATGGGAAGGATAGGCAGGTGTCCCTGGGAGAGTCTGACTATGATTAGGTCTATACTAGTCCAATAATTCACTTGAAGCTGAATTAGAAGGCAGCTTGTCAATGTGAAGAGTTCTGGGCTTGGAGCCAAGTAGATCTGAATTCAAATTCTACCTGGGTCATGTATTAGTTGCATGACTTTGGACAAGTCACGTAAATCTCTCAGTCTAAGTTTCCTCATCTTAAAAAAAAGGGGGGGGGGGGTTAATAGTAGTATCTATCTCTGAGGGTTGTTATAAAGATAAAAAGAGATAACGTGTAAATCACTTTGTAAACCTTAACACACTACATAATTGTTAGCTATCATCATTATCATCATTATTATTATAAGAGTCTTTTATTTGGCCTGTCTTTATGGGCAGAGTGAACCATTGAAGGAATGCATATTGATCACTCAAGGATCTGTGATTTCACCAGGGTAAGTATCCCTTACATCAGAGGTGTTAAACATGAAAAGGGCAGTATTTGACTCATAATACTCCCAAGCAAAGCCAAAATATAATTGGGATATATTTTAGCAAAATGAATAAAAATATAGATAATAACATATTTTTTTTTTAGGCAATTGGGGTTAAGTGACTTGCTCAGCGTCACACAGCTAGTAAGTGTCAAGTGTTTGGTCTGAGGCCGGATTTGAACTCAGGTCCTCCATGACTTCAGGGCCGGTGCTCTATCTACCACGCCACCTAGCTGCCCCATAATAACATTTTTTTAAACTTCGTCAATATGCAATCCTCAGGAATTCTTGTGTATGGCTCCCCTTTCTATCTGAATTTGACACTGCCACCCTACATGACCCAAATACCAAAGTATCTCTTCATTAATGGAAGGCATTCTATGGACAACAATTCTGTGACCTGTCTGGTGATGAGCTTCTCTCAACTAGCCTCCTCCTTTGATCAATCAACCAACCAATCAATCACAATTCATTTAATAAGGTCCTACTATGTGCCAGACACTATGCTAAGCACTGGAAATACTAAGTGAATGAATGAATGAATGAATGAATGAATGAATGAAAGAAAATGAATGAATGAATGAATGAATGAATGAATGAATGAATGAGTAAATAAATAAATAAGTAGATAAATAAATAAATGAATGAATGAGTGGGAAAATAATCCTTGTCTTCAAGGAGTTCACATTCTAATAGGAGAGATGAATATATAATAGGCATTTACTGGACAGATACAGAGTAGATGAAAGGTTGTTTGTTGGTTATTGTCCTTCATTTTCAAAGAGGACCAAAATGATGTCATTATGTTAGAGTCAAGTTACGGTGTGTCCGACTGTGGCTGATGAGACCAATATGAGCTAGGAATGTTCTACCACAGGTCAGGCACAAATAGTCTGTGTGAACATTTGGGATGAATTCTCTAAATTTGCTCATCTTGGGTTTCTTTTGAGCTACTTTAATTCTGCTTTGCTCATAGAGCACAGCACCTTTTCTGATGACATCACCCATAGATGGAAAGTGAGCTTAGAAGGAAAGGCCTTAAAAGCTGGGGGAGCTGGGAACCATCTCCTGCTAAAGGTAGTATTTCCCCTAAGTCTTCAAGAAAGCCAGGAATTCTACAAAGCAGAGGTGAAAGAACTTGCTTCTATCAGACTTGCATTCTATTGGTCATCCAATGATGAAGAGGTGGTTTAAAGCCAGATCTTTCCTATTTCAAAGTTCAAGGCTTTTGCCATGACACCAAAGCCATCCTTGAATGACAGACATAGAGTATGTAACTAGTCCCTTTCTCAAAGTTTTTCTAGGTCTGCAGTATTTGCTAAGACTTCTATTCCACTATCATAGCTTTGAAACCCTAAGATCACACTTTCTGAGAGTTAGAGCTGGAAGAAACCTCAGAGGTCATTTCATCCACTCAGCCCATTTTACAGATGAGGAACAATCAATTAGATGAAGATTCAATCAATAATCAACCCATAAATCAATCAACAAGCATTTATTAAGCACTTACTCTGTTCCAGACACCTTCTAGATGCTAGAGCTAGAAATAGTGTAACAAAACCTTTCCTGCCCTCAAAGAGCTTCCATTCTAACAGGGTGAAGATGAACCCAAGGATCTAGAAGGCCACATGTGGCCTCGAGGTCGAAGGTTCCCCACCCCTGAATGTAACTTCCCCTGGAGTAGCTCTGGCACAGGGTTCTATCTATCTAAAAGCAGACAGCCTCTGATGACAGAGTGGTAGATTTTTACTGCTGCCAGCTTATCTGCTGTCAGCCATTTGGGTCCTTGATATTTTTCTTTCTTTTTTGTCCTTCTTTCCTTCCTTCCTTCCTTCCTTCCTTCCTCCCTTCCTTCCTTCCTTCTTTCTTTCTTTTCTCTCTTTCTTAGTCTGTGTAACACCTGTTCCCCTAGAATCTCCCAAGAGACTACAGATACTATTACTGGATCTTTAGAATTCAAATGGAATGTTGCTGAGATGTCAGTTTTAACTGTCAGATTGGAGAGAGATAAGAGTGATGGCTTGATTAAAGCTGAAGATTCTATTTCCCTTATTTTATGGATGGAGAGAAGTTGGAAAAGACAGAAAGAGAATGGAGGGGCCTTCTTTGTTGATAGAACTTTTTTAAGCTTTACCTTGAGAAGAAGACAAAAATAATTCTTGTGAAGAGAATCTATTTGTTACTCTAAATGAGTTAAATGATATGGAACTCTGGTCTCAGAAGTGAAGAGACATCATCTTCCAGTACAGCAAAGGTTTGAGGTAACTGTAACTATTCTCACAGATAAAATATTGCAATTATCTTTGTTTTCTTATTGAGTTAGCTTATTATTAATAAATGTGATATTCAATATAATTTTAATATTTATTTAATCCTAAGAGATGAAGGTATTTAGTATATCCAATTTGTTAAATAAATAATATTTGATGAACTATTACAGGCTCTGAGCTTGATTGAGAGATCTGTTGAGATTATATTAATGAATGAATATACAAATATACCCATGGGCTACTCTAGAGCTCAGTACAATATAATTAAATATGGGAACAATTAGAGAAGCAGGCTGAGGGGTGACCTATAAGTGAGGTTAGCAAACCTCATAACAACTTGCTATTCATCTTTTCTTAAATTCACTCTTTTTCTGTCTCTCTTCTTTTCTCTTCCTTCCTTCCTTCTTTTTTTTATCTCAAATTTAATTTCTTATGTCTTGGGGTTTTTTATGCGTGTGTGTGTGTGTGTGTGTGTGTTTTAAGCATTAGGGGCAGCTAGGTGGCACAGTGGATCAAGCAGTGGCCCTGGAGTCAAGAGGACCTGAGTTCAAATCCAGCCTCAGACACTTGCTAGCTGTGTGACCCTGGGCAAGTCACTTAACCCAGAAAAATTTTTAAAAATTTAAAAGTTGTCATTTCCACATATGTCCCCCTTCACTATGACAAAGAAAAGTAGTAAAACAAAAGTAAACAATACAGCACTAACATCTGACGGTATACACAATATTCCATACCTACCTCTCCTTAGAGAGGAGGCATATATGTCCCACCTGAACCAAAATTGTGTGTTGCAGTTATTATGAGTTTACTGACTTTTAATGTTTTTTTCTCATTTATTTAGCTATGTAACTATATATCTATGTATCTCTATGTATATGTATGTATCTCCATGTATTTCCATGTAACTATGTATCTCTGCTTTCCTTCCCTCTGTCAGTTCATACACATCTTCCTGTGTTTCTGAATTCCTCATCTGAATTGTTTCTTAGAGTGCAACAATATTACATTGCTTTCAGACACCATAATTTATTTAGTCATTCCTCAATCATAAGACCATATATCTAGAGTAGGGAGGAACTTTAGAGGCCATGCCCTCTTACTTTAAAAAAACTGAAGAACAAGGCAGTTGACTTATCCAAGGTCACACCAGTGGTAAATATCCTGACTCAATCCAAAAAGAGTTCTATTTTTCATGTACTGTCTTTGTTTTCATCTATCATACACACACACACACACACACTGTTGCTATGAATATTTTGTTTTCTAGAGAGAAACAATGGCGAGCCAAGCACTACCAAGAGGAAAAGCTGGCAGCCCTCAACAATCTTTGTCATTTACCTGCCACTGTGATTTACCCTGCACCCTTTGCCCTGAGGTTGCCTGTCTCTTTAACAGCAGAACTAAGCTCCCAGTACTTCAATTCTCCCCCGACCTCAGATTCCTGAGGAACAATTTTATTTTGGGCTCTTGTCTAAGGGGTCCTCCTCAGCAGGATGGAAGAAGTAAAAAGACACCCAGAGTACAAACATGAATCACGTATGGAAGAGGCAGTTTTATTCTCACCCAGGACAGGGAATGCCAAGAAAGAATGATAAAATGATTACAATCAGTTGAGAGGTTACTAGTTAATCTTCATGGGGATATTTGCAACACTGCTGCTCATTTGCTATTTTCTATCTTTTCTCCCCTGAGCTCATCTCCAGAATACCGAGTGCTCTCTTCTTCCAATGGTTTTTCACTCTTTGTAGGCAACCTTTTCTCTCCCAAATGGTCTGGCTCAGCCACTGTTTCTGACACCACTGTTCTAGTAGCTGAGACCCTGCTACTCTGCTGACTTTTGAGATCTCACAAGGCTCTATAGCAAAGGAAAGAAGACAAACAGGAGATGACATAATTCCAAACATAGACTTGTCTAGAAGGCCATTCTCTGAAGACCTATGACCCCGGTGTAGGGGAGGGCATTGGAGTTAGGGGGAAAGGCTCACACTTTGAGGCCAGCAGGAAGAAAGGCCTCTGGATCAGAGATTGTTCCTTTAGTATAACCAGAGATTTCCAGCTCAAGCAGAGAATATTTATTTTGTGACCATGATGACTATGATGTTTTTAAAAAGAACACAAAAAGACATAAATAAATATCCTCTTTGAATTTACTTTGAAGTGTGGGGGTGGGGAGGAGGGCAGGGAGGTTTCTAAGCAATCAAGAGAGATATATAAATATAGATATATTTTATCTTATGTGTGTATGTACATAATATATGTGCATATAACCTTTTTCTTTGTCATCAACCTCTTTGGGATCAAAGTATCATCTATCCAGAGCTGGAAAGGACTTCAGAGGCCATCTATTCTAACTCCCCCACTCATTTACACTTGAGGAAACTGAGGCCCAAAGAAGTGAAGTGACTCATTCAAAGTCACACAGGAATTAATCATCAGAGCTGGGATTTGGAATAAAGTTCTCTGACTCCAGAACCTGTGCTTTTCTCTCCAATGCACCACACTGTACATGTCCTGTAGTGGAATAGCTAGATCAGAGCTTATGAAGTTTAGTGACATTTCTCAAATCATTTCAAATGGTTGGTTCTCAGTCCTGAGAATCTCAGGACTGGCTTCCCTGATCCATATGATCCAGGACTTGACCAGGGACCAAGAAGGACTCCTGGACTCCAGTGGATTAGTATGTTCCAAGATCTCAATTCAAGGTACGGACTGGCCAAGAGACTGGAAGCTTGAAGAAGGTGCTAATAAATGAATGCACGCTTTGGCTGGTATGGGGATAGCAACAAATTTGTGCCTTTCTTTTACATGAGAAAGCCCCAGGGAATGCCTGGGGTTCAATAAGAACCCAATATATTATTGTAATTTAATCATCCTTCTAAATAAGCAGATACCCCCCACACCCTTTTTCCTCAACCCTCTGCCTTCCTCGAGGGCACTTCCATGCTGGGAAAGCCTGTACTTATGAAAGGATCTGTCACTGAAGAAGGCTCTTTTATTGACCTCTTCAGGAGCCTTTGAGGGCTGAGTTGGCTTCACAATCCTGTTTATTAATATTGCTATAACAGCCTGGATCAGAGGATTTGTGACATTCAATCTCCCTAAGTGTGGGCCAGAGTGGGGTGGTGTGATTAATAATGACAGCGCTCAATTATTGAACACTCGAAGGTTTTCAGAGCACTTTCTTCAAAGAAACTAGAGAACTAGTTGGTATAAGTTCCCATTTTACAGGTGGAGAAACTGAGGTCCAGAGAAGGCAATGGCTTGCCCAAAGTCATCAAGTTAGTAAGTGTCAGAGGCAGGACTCAATCAGTAGTCCAAAACAAGGATTCTTTCCACTTCATCTCGTTCCCTCTCCAGGTGTCCTGGTTTTAGGTTGTGCACCCAGAACATAGAACCTTCTCTACAATGTAAGTGGGCATCCAATACTTGCTGGAAGACCTTCAGTGAAAGGAAGCCCTCTTCCTCCCAAGGTAACTCACTGCATTTGTGGACAGCTTTCATTGTTAGCAAGTTTTTCCTTTCACCAAACCCAAATCTGGATCTGTGACTTTCACCCACTGGTTCTAGCTAGCAATACATGACAGTCCTTTGAATACTTGTGACCAGGTATTGAATCCTCACTGAATCTTCTCTTCTCCCAAATAAAAGTCCTCCATTCCTTCAAGCAGTGTTTATGTGGCTCTTCCCCATCCTCATGGCCCTCCCCTAGATTATTGATGTCCTTCCTACAATGTGACATTCAGAATCTGGACAAGAGTGAGAGCTAGAAGCTAAGTGCCAATCAAGCAGTGAGTTGGGTAGATCCTTGGGAAGTCTTTCTGTAGAATGCTGACTTCGGGGGCAACAGAAGCAGAACACGATATTGAAATCTCAACAGACGTTTCTACTGAGGAAGTGGATGTAGGGAGTCTATCTGGAATAGAATTCTCTATGTGTCATCAGAGGAACTATGGGGAAGGGGCTAGATAATACCAATCAGCCACTATTTATGGAGGACCTGCCTATTTGTGCTAATGGCTGGTGGAGGATACAGAAGCCAACCACTGTCTGTGACAATTTGACTAAGTAACAACTGCATCGACCTGGACCTTAGTTTTCTCATTTGTAAAATGAAGAGGTAGAATTCAAAGACCTTTAACAACCTTTCCTGCTTTAGATCTAAAAATCTATCTAGCAAGAAAGCTGAAATGTCCACACATTAGCCCCCAGCAGGACAATGAGCTCACATTTATAGTTAGCTAATTACAAAGTTTATTAAGGTTTACAAAGTGCTTTACAAGTATTATTTCATTTGATCCTCACAACAACCTTAAGATGTAGATACTGTTATTATCTTCATTTTACAGATGAGGAAACTGAGGCGGGCAGAGGTTAAGTGACTCGCCCAAGGTCACACACCTAGTGTCTGAAGACAGATTTGAACTGAATTCTTCCTGACTCAGAGGGCTATTTCAATAACCTTCCGGTGAATCTCCCTGCTTCAAGTCTCTCTGCACTCTAAGATTCAGCTGTCAAACTGATGTTTCTAAAATTCGAGTCTGACCATGTAACCATACTACTCCATCAACTCCAGTGACTCCCTATTAGCCTCCAGGATCAAACATAAAAATCCTCTGTTTGTCTCTTAAAGTCCTTCAAAACCCTGCCCCTTCCTACCTTTCCAGTCTTCTTACACCTTACTCCCTTCCACCTACTCTGTGATCCACTGACATTGGTCTCAAACTAGGCACTCCCTCACTCAGCTCTGGGCTTCACTGACTGACCTCTCTTCCTCCTCCTGGTTTCCCTCAAGTCTCAGCTAAAGTCTCATCTTGTGCAAGAAGCCTTTCCTGACCCCTCTTAATACCAGTCCTTTCCCCCATTGATTGTCTGAAATTTATCCTCTGTGTATCTCAATTGAACAGAATTGTTTGTATGTTATCTCCCCCATTAGACTGTAAGCTTTTTGAGAGAAGGGACTGGGTTTGGTCTTTTGCCTTTCGCCTTTCTCTGTATCCCCAGCACTTTGCACAGTGCCTGACACATGGTCAAAACTTAATAAATGATACCAGTTTGACTGATCTAAGTTCAAATACCACCCCTCACACCTATTTGGGTGACCTCAAGCTAGTCTTAATTTAATTTAAAACTTAATTTCTCTAATCCTTCATTTTCTTAACTATAAAATAAGGGCATTTGGGGCAGCTAGGTGGCGCAGTGGATAGAGTACCAGCCCTGGAGTCAGGAGGACCTGAGTTCAAATCCAGCCTCAGACCAGACACTTGACACTTACTTAACCCTAGTTGCCTAAAAGGAAAAAAAAATAAAATAAAGGCATTCATTTTACTAAATGGCACCTCAGATCCTTTTTAGCTCTAAATCTGTGTTCCGTGATCCTACAACTCACCTTTCGGGGCCTCAGTTTTTCATCTGCAAAATGAGGGAGTTGGAATAGGTGATCTCTGAAATCTCATCCAGTTCTAAACTCCCATGAATCTGTTATTAATGTATCTAGTAAGTCTTTTTTGTTTGTTTCCTCTACAAATACCCAGAGCTGTTAATAAGAACTTTTGCACCTCAAGCAAGAGGAGATTCCAGATCTTCAGATTCCAAAAGAAGAACCCATCCCCTTCTAGGGGCTTCCCCCAAGTGTGTAAGTTTTATGACAAAATCCAAGTGTTTTTTTGTCCTCAACAGATTTCATTACTTTCCAAAAAAAAGGAAAGAGAACAGGGATAGGGCAGCACAGTAACAAGGGAAGAGCCCTAATATTGGAGTCCAAAGGCCTGAATTCAAATCTTGACTCCATTACTTAATAGCCATGTGACCAAGGGTAAGTCACTTCATTTCTCTGGGCCCCTCTTTCCTTATCTGTAAAATAAGAGTGTGGCAATATATGTCTTCTAACCTTACTACCATTTTTGAATCCTAAATTATAAAATAAAGGTGGAATCTGCAAAGAAAATAGGAGGCAAGCTTTCCCTTGAGTCACGCTATACACACACACACACACACACACACACACTTACAGAGAAGGTGAGGGGAATATACATGAGTAGCGAAATAAATTTTTGTTTAAGGAGTGAATCCCACCCCTAATCTTTACCCCTGACTCCCTGGGGACAGAATACAATCTTTGGCAAGGAAAATTTAACATACTCTCTGCCTTCAAGAGGCTCATAGTTTGGGATTCCTTTCAGTCAATCAACAAGCATTTTGTTCAAGGACCTTCTATGTCCCAGGAACTATGATGAGGCAAAAATGAGAGTTCCTCCATTCTTAAGGAGCTTGCATCCTGGTGGAATTCTTACATCTAATTCTCAAATGGTTTGACATAGGTGATGCTCACCAATGGTTCCCTAAATCCTGGGGGAAACTCGGGATAGAATGGGCCAGGCTATTTTACCTTGGAATATTCCTCGGGTACCCATGATGGCTAGGTATGAAAAGATTGCAACCTGCCTCATTGGAAGGAATGCTCACATCCATGAGATCTAGGAGGGAAGGGTGGCCACTGGAGTATTTGAATATCAAGAGATAGGTTGGGATGGAAGTGGCTAACAAAGCCGTGTTTGTTGTCTCTCCCATTAGAATGTAAGCTTCCCCTGAGGAGTGGGGAAGAGTTCTGGGTCCTGTTCTGCTTGTCTGGTGGGTCTGGAGGTTGGGCAGAGAACATTCATGACCTGAGGTTCACATCTCACTCAGACGATGATCAAAAGGAACGTCTCTGACCCTAAGAGAACAGACAAGTCCACCCTGCCCCAACCTCCCCATCCGACACAATCAGAAAAATTCAAAGCTACTGGATTAGGGGCTGGTGTGGCTTCCATTAACCCAAAGGTTGGTGCTGTTGACTCCAAGAAAGCCATAGATCAAACATAATGAATCAGGAGTGAAGTCCCATACATCAGTCCAACCCAATGACCTTTACAGCAAGATAATATTACTTAAAATGAACATATTTGTGGAACCATTAAGATAAACAGTATTGGCTAAAGGCCCTTCATTTCAAGCTGCTGACAATGCATTCTGATGAGGCTTCTAATCTGAGTCTCCCCCCCACCTCCACCTTCCCTTAAATCTCCCCCCTCCCTGATGCATTTCTTTCATTCTGTCCTAGATGAATGGGAATGATAATGCCACACTGGTGGGGAGCGAAAAGGTCTGCAATTGCTTAAGAGAGCATTTTCCATAATGAGACCCTTGTACGCCCAACGATTTACTGCAACGTAACCTCATGGGCGCCCAGTATCAGGGGGCTCAAATGCACTTCGTTTCCTGCTCGCCACTGGGGAAACAAATAAATATTGATACATCCAGGCCTCCAGTGGCCTTTGAAATGCATTAGGGAGCCGGACAGAAATGCTGTTCAGTGCCGTCTGTCTTGCTTCTGGCCTGCCTGTTTGTGTGTGTGTAAATAGATCTAGGTGCATTTAGATCTCAAAGACAGGACCCCTCACTCCAAGGGGTAAGATCAGTTTCATGCAGTGATTGAGTTCAGCTGGAGGCCAGCCTACATATAAAGAACTGAAGATAAATAAAGCCTGAACCAATTCTAGTGTTGGTTAGGTAAGCACTTACCAGACAGACACACGGAACCTGGATGCACAGTCTGAATAGACACACACACATACACACACACACACACACACACACACACACACACACTAAATTTGTGTTTAGCCGTCATAAAACTTAAGACACTTATATGGGGGTGAAAGGTCGAGAGAAGGAGGGGGGAAACAATATTTTCTGTTATTAATTACACCTGATCCATTCTAAGGGGCTGCACATACTTTAGGCAAAGTTACAATCTTTTTTCTATTTTTTTTTTTAATGAGGAAGCCTCCAGGATCATGAAGAGGGATTTGGAAGGAGACAAAGGAAGTCAGTCTACGAGAGGGAGAAAATGAAAAGAAACTCTTCACATCCCCCCCAGAAGCCAGGGCTGCCTCCTCAGCTATTTTCAAACTGATTCTGTACATTCTTGGGATAGTTAGCTCCCTGAATAGGAAAGGAATATGAGGCCCCAGCACCCACCTCACTGGCCTCCAGTTACCTCCAGTTTGTACAAAGGAAAAGGGGAAAGGAGGCTGTGGGTGAGATTGGTGGGGTGGGGTGACGGGAGTGGATCCTGAGCCAGGATGGGTGGCTCAGTCCAATTCAGAGGGAGAAGTTACCAAGTGGAGACTTAATCGTTCAAGTCCAGGACTAATTCAGCACATTCCTTCCTGCCTTCAGCTGCTTTTGGAGTCCAACAGGGAGCTGGAAAGTCAGAGGTGGCAGAGAGTAAGCTCAGGGGATCAAATGCTATTTAAGCAGATCATCCAGCCATGGGTGTCATTACAGGGAGGAATGTTGGAGAGCACAGAGCCCATGAAGGCTGCTCAGTCCCCCGCTGTTTGGGACTGGGGAGGAATGTCTCCAAACTCCGAAGTTCCTGCTGAGCTAAAGGAGGAGAATGGGGAGAGAGGAAGCCAGAGGAAAATAAACTGTTAACCAAGAGGGAGAGAACCAACACAACTCAGCTGTTCTTCACACACAACGTTCCATCTCTCACCTCCAGGCCTTTGCATATGAGGTCCTCCAGGATTAGGAACACTCTTTCCTATATCTCCACTTAGCAGAATCTCTACATTACATCAAGGCATAGCTTGGGAACCAGCTCCTATATAAAGCCTTTCCTGATTTCCTCTAG
The DNA here is from genome assembly GCF_900497805.2 of Vombatus ursinus. Taxonomy (NCBI): domain Eukaryota; kingdom Metazoa; phylum Chordata; class Mammalia; order Diprotodontia; family Vombatidae; genus Vombatus; species Vombatus ursinus. Next base: position 3,113,930 of record NW_020941065.1, on the reverse strand, counting down.
ATATTGACTCTCCTTCTTGAAATTACTTTGTATTCTTTACATGTAACCTTGTATTTACTTTTGTTCAAGTCAGAACTGTATGTTCATGCTGTATCACAGTCCTCCAACAGCAGAGAATAAACTCTTTGAAGGCAAGGACTGTTTGATTCATATCTTTGTCTTGCATAAAAATACCTCCTGAAGGTGTTACAGTGTTAAAAATCATCAATCAGAGCCAAGGGAGAGGTTTTTTTTTTTTTTTTTTTTTTATGTCTGTCGAATTGCTTTAACCTAAAGTTTAAAGGCCCATCTAGTCATGAGATCACAGCATTGGAAAGGACAGTGAACTAAGTAAATATCCTAATTTTATGTAGAGGAAAAATGAAGCTGAGAGAGCATAAATGCCCACACTCACACAGGTAGTAAAGGGTAGAATCCAAACCAGAAGTAAGGTCTCCTAAACCTTAGATGAGTTTTCTTTCCAGTTTAACGAATTCTCTTAGGACATAAGCTCCCTGAGGGCTCCCTGGCATAGAATCTTAGATGAATAGCTGGGAGGGTCCTTAGTGGTGGACTAGTTCAACTCCTTCATTTTACAAAGGAGGAAACCGAGAGCCAGACAGACACAGACAGAGGCTGAGGAGGCAGCCCTGGCTTCTGGAGGGATATGAAGAGTTTCTTTTCATTTTCTCCCTCTTGTAGACTGACTTCCTTTGTCTCTTTCCAAATCCCTCTTCGTGATCCTGGAGGTTTCCTCATTAAAAAAAAAGATAGATAGATAGATAGATAGATAGATAGATAGATAGATAGATAGATAGATAGATAGATA
>NW_020941065.1:3107499-3113112 GCF_900497805.2 Vombatus ursinus | reverse complement strand
ATAGATAGATAGATAGATAGATAGATAGATAGATAGATAGATAGATATAGATAGATAGATATATAAATTGTAACTTTGCCTAAGGTATGTTCAGCCCCTTAGAAAGGATCAGGTGTAATTAATAACAAACAACAGAGTCAACATCTGAATGGAGGTCCTTCTTCTGAGTCCAAATATAACACTCACTCTACTGCATAATGAAATTATTTTGGACTCAGCAATATGGTGGGTACAAATATAACACAATGTAAGTGTATTAATATAATATGTCATAGTATGGTCATATATTATATTATATAATAATAATATAAATACTTATTGATTGATAAATGTGGACTGATGCTATTCTTTGAGAGATAATATGCTAGTATGGATAGGAAGCCATACTTGGTGTGAGAGGGCCTTGGGCTGGAGTCTCACATTTACTCTTTTTTTTTTTTTTTGGTGAGGTAATTAGGTTTAAGTGACTTGCCTAGGGTCAGACAGCTAGCATCAAGTGTCTAAGGCTGGATTTGAACTCAGGTCCTCCTAACTCTAGGGCCAGTGCTCTATCCACTGCGCCCCTCACATTTACTCATGCTACCTCAAGAGATCTTGGGACAGTAATTTGACCTCTCTGAGCTTTAGTTTTCTCATTTTTAAAACGTGGATAATAATACTTGGGAGGATCAAACTGGATCATGTACCTGAAGGGCTTTGTAAGTTCAGGTGAATCCACCACGCATTTATTTAGCTCCTAAGATGTGTGAATGTCTATGTATGCCAAGTACAGGGCTACAAAGTCAAAAACAATCCCTGCTGTCAAGGAGCTAACATGGAGGGAGGGGAGGAAGAAGAGTGATACAGATCATAATAGAGGTACAGAAATACCTCACTTTTGTTTTTTGTTTTGTTTTCCTAGTACTTAACACAATGCCTGGAACATAGTGATAGAATATGTAATGTAATTATTATGATATAATACAATGTAATATAATCTATTGTTTGATATATATGCTATAATATAATTTAATACAATAAAAACTCATTCAGTCTAAATAAGGTAATGTAATATAGTGTAATATCATATAATAAAATATGACATAGTATATGATATATGATAACATATATGAGCAGCTAGGTGGCATAGCAGATAGAACACCTCATCTGGAGCCAGAAAGATTCCTCTTCCTGAGTTCAAATCTATCCTCAGGCATTTACTACCTGGGTTATACTGTGCAAATCACTCTAGTCCCCAGAGGGTGACTGCTACTTTGGGTTCTAGAGATAACCCTGTGAGGCTACATTCATGATACTATAGCTTATGAACCTCTGCATGTGTATTTCCATTAATAATAAGCCAATAGATTCCATTACCTCTCAGCAAAGTTGTTTTGTTTTGTTCCATTTAAGGTATAGTAAAAAAAAAAATAGTTGTTTGCCTCAGTTTCCTCATCTGTAAAATGATCTGGAGAAGGAAATGGCAAACCAGTCCAGTATTGCTGCCAAGAAAACACTAAATGGGGTCGTGAAGAGTCAGACACAACTGAAAAAATGACTGAATATGATAGCATATGATAATAATAATATAATAAATACTTATAGATTCACTGATAAATGTGGACTCCTGCTATTCTTTGAGAGACAAGATGGTAAGGACGGATAGGAAGTCACACTTGGAATCAAGAGACCTGAGTTCAAAAGCTGCCTCAGGCCCTGAGTGACTGTGTGACACACTGGGCAAGTCTTCTAACTTTTCTCATCCTGTTTCCTCATCTGTAAAATGGAGATAATAATAGAACTTAACTACTCAGGTCTTGGGAGAAGGTGAAATTAAGTGGTATGTGAAACACTCTGCAAACCTCAGTTGTTCACGATGGTTATTATTTTGAGCCAAAAAGAACCAGGCTTAAATCTCCCTTCAATTGCTTCAGTGTCTGTGTAACTCTGGGAGAGTCACTCAGGCTTTCAGTGCTCTGAGAATTTCTATGAGATGGTAAGCTATAAAAAGACTGCTAACCTTCATTGGTGGAGGGAGTTTCCTCACCTGGGAGTTTCCTATGCCAATGAAATCACCAATTGATTCCCTTTCCTAATGACGATTGTTTTTGTTTTTACCCTCCATCCACCCTAGTATTTTTAAATGCTGAATGAATAGGTAATGAAAAGTAATTAATAAATTAATGTATTTTGGTGAACAAAAAGGGAGAGAGAAAGAATGGGGAGAGAGAGATGGGAGAGAGAAGAAGAAGAGGAGGAGAAGAAAGAAAAGGAGGAGGAGGAGGAAGTGCTTGTAGTCCTTATTTCTCTATCTGCCGATCGGAATGCTTTACTGTTTTTTTGCTCCTGCCAGGCATCCATGCCTGAGTGTGCTTCATTGGGAGTTCTGCCAATTAATCCTGGGCCCTGGCTGCCTTTGATCCTCTTTCCCAGTCCATCATCTCCTCTCTGATTTAATCCTGCACAGCAGTCATGATGCCTAATTTGTGATAGCCCAGAAATGTCTTTGAGGTGCCCCGGCCTCTGGCCCCGGCTGGTGACTTGGAGGCTCGTGACAATGAAGGAGAGCTGGGTAGGGAGGACGGAAAGAATGCCAATATCCTAAGAACTGAACCTTTCCATTCAGGAAATTGTTTTCAAGGCCTCACATTTTCTCCTCACCTTGGGTTAGCTTTCTCCCAACCTGTCTGTCCCTAGGTGTTTGTTTCTGTGTGTGTGGAGGGGAGCTGTGCGGGGTTGGGTGTTGCCCATCTGTCTCTTTGTCCAGCTGGCTGACTGACTGACTGGTTCTATGTGTTACTGCCTTGAAATTCTGAGTCTCTGATCTATTCTGTCAAGCTCTTTAGCAGTGGCCCCAGGGGACCTCAGACTCATCGGACCCACATCAGAGCTACCCCTGTTACAGTCTAACAAGCATTTACAAAGTGCCTATTATGTGCCAGGCATCAGGGTTATTCACTCTATCTTGCACCCCTTCTGGGCTACTTCCATAACTCACACTGACACTTAAGAGTTTGGTCCCCAGAGGGTGACTGCTACCTTGGGTTCTAGGGGTAACCCTGTGAGGTTATGCTCCTAATACTGTAGCTTATGAACTTTTGTATATCTATTTTTATTAACAATAAGCCAATAGATTCCATTAGCTCTCAGCAAAGTTGTTTTGTTTTGTGAAAATAGTTCGTACAAAACAAAACAAGATTCTCCCAATAAATCTGAGAAGATTTGGATCAAACTGAAAGTAAAATGATAATGGGGTACTTATGTAGGATATTAGTATGGCCAAAAAGCAACTCACAATTCCAGGTATGGCAAGGAATAGAATCCCCTTCTCTCTTCACAGTAACCCCTCACAATTTGCATTGGGTATAGCATCTCTGGTGGGGAGGTTGAGGGTTCAACCTGTTCCTTGACCAACAGTCTTCTTTGCTGCTAAAGGTCCCATTCCTTGAAGCTGTGCTCTCCATCAAAGTTATCATCTCTGGGTCTGTCTGGAGAGGTTTTCTCTGTTCTCTTCTGGGTGAAATATCTCCTACTGGTTAACTGAATCCAGGGTAGAGGGTGGAAGAGAAACTAGCTGCTGACAAGGAGTAGAGGACACATGGAGTTGGAAAATGGGAAGCTGCAAAAAGTCAGATGGAGTCAGGATACAGAAAGCAAAGGCAGAGGTGGTCACCACAAAGAAAGGAGCTCCGACTCTGGGATTGAGGCTACTTGGGTCAATAGGGTCAATCTATGATGGCATAGAAGCTATGTTGTTGAAATTCATACACACACACACACACACACACATACACACACACACACACACACACCCCAAGAACCTTAAGTCTTCTTCTCTCTCCTTGGGGGTGGGAAGAAAGTGTTTACCATTCTTTGTTTTAAATGCTTACTTTGCCTTTTTGAACAGTGGTAGCCCCTTGCAATAGCTCAGCAGAGTTGTGCTTCTTAGGAATATTGTTGGGAGGAAGAAAGTGAAGGGCCAACATCTCTGGAGAAGAGGGACAGATAGACCTAACCCTGAGGTTTTGCCAGAAGACCTGTCTCTGACTGGGGACTTGAAGTTAGCAAAATGATAAAAAGACTCACAGGTCCTTGGAAAGTATTTCCCAAAGTGGAGGAAGAGTATTTATGTCGGAAAAACAAGTCAGTAGAAGGGTGAAGGACAAAATAGGAGGGGTTGAACAGCCCTGATCATCACACTATCCCCATTAACACTTGTATATAGGAAATATGGAAAATCAGAGACAAGCACATTCTGACATTCTTCCCTATTTCACAGGAATCCAAAGACAGGAAACAGTTCTTTTCTCCTTTCTTCTCTTCTCCTCAGCCCTTCCCATACTTCCATCCCTTTGTCCTGGGCATTAAGACCTGAGCAATGTATCCATGGCAAGAATTGTGAAAGTGTATTTTTCCATTAAACCTAGGAATCTCTGGTAAGAACATGAATAGGACTTTTATTTCTTTAGGGGAATAGGAGAGAAAAAGATTTTCATATTTGTTCTAGGGTAGAAGACAGATACTTTCTCCAATGTGGGGCAGAAGATGCCTCTGATATTACACTTCTGGAAGGTAAGTTTGGCATCTGGGGTTATTTTCTGCCTTGTTGCTTTTTTTTTTTTTTAATAAACTGTCTCTCTTTTAAGTAGCTCATTGGGCCCCTTCTCTACTTTGAGGCACCATCTATTAGGGCACATACTCCTTCTTCCCACATGTCAGGGGTTGGAGCCAAAACACGTTTGGGTAAAAGCTGCCGGGGACAGGGGAAGAAGTGGAGGGGGGAGGGGGTGGGGGGAATTGTCTAATCATTGCTGAACCTTTGAAAAGTATCTTGAGCAAATCGAGTTTGCCTAAAACTCATCCAGCATTTAACGTCTAATCGGAGTTGATGGTCTCTAATGTATCACATGCATGGGGGTAAATGGATACTTTCCCTTTAAAGGCCTGTTGATGTTAGGTGGAGGGGAACAACAGTTGTGATGATTCAGAAACTCAGAATGAACCCAATTAATCAATGCTGAGATGATTTGAATCATGTGGCGTATGCTTGGTCACCTCTCTGATATCCTATCCTCATCCCCCACCCCCCCAGACGGAGACATGATTGATGTCAACTGTGACCACCACATTTCCAAGCCTGGGCCAAAGAAGCTAGTTGGACAGAGACACGAATTACATCAAAACTCTGATCCCCAGATCACTTTCAGAGGGGACGAAGCCTGAGGGGCCAGCTGGGAGGGCGTGGCCCTACCTTTAGGTGCTCATGGGGCCACCAGCCCTGCTGCCTGCCCACTGAGCCTGCCTGGGGAGGGGGGAGGGAGGTGAGGAATGCTCCCCAGGAGGGGCCTGTGCATAGCTGGGCCAGGCCCCAAAGCACACTAGCTGGGTCCTGAGCACGTTCCCAGCCCACAGTGGCTTTTTTTTTTTTTAGTGTAAAAATAATCTCTCAGGCCATCCCAGAGTTCTTAGAGTTGCAGCCAGCCATGTCTGTCCTGGAACTTGGCAGAAGAAAAAGGAAGAAAACTGAAGATTGATAGATAGATGCAGAGACATCCGGAGAAAGACTGCGAGAGAGATAGAAAGGAAGAAGAAAGAAAGAAAGAAAGAAAGAAAGAAAGAAAGAAAGAAAGAAAG
>NW_020941065.1:3037839-3107489 GCF_900497805.2 Vombatus ursinus | reverse complement strand
AAAGAAAGAAAGAAAGAAAGAAAGAAAGAAAGAAAGAAAGAAAAAGGAAGGAAGGAAGAAAAAATAAAAAAGAGAAGAGAAAAGAAAGATGGGGAGAGAGAAAGGAAGGAAGGAAGAAATAATGGAGGGAGAGAGAGAGAAAGAGAGAAAGAAAGAAGAGAGGGAGGGAGAGAGAGACAGAGAGACACAGAAAAGAAAGAAAGAAAGGAAGAAAGAAAAGAAGGAAGGAAGGAAGAAAGAAAGAAAGAAAGAAAGAAAGAAAGAAAGAAAGAAAGAAAGAAAGAAAGAAAGAAAGAAAGAAAGAAAGAAAGAAAGAAAGAAAGAAAGAAAGAAAGAAAGAACACTGGCATGGAAATGAGAAAAGGAGAAATGCCAAGTTGGAGGGCACAAGGATTGTTTCATTCTTTGTATCTGTATCCCCAACATGAAGCACAGTTCCTGGCACATAGTAGGAATAGGGATGCGGTCTAGACCTAAGATTTCATTGACATAGGGAACTCCTGGAAGAAGAAACTTCCTCCAACTAATGAGGTCAGCACCTTCTCTGCAACTTAGAATCTTAGAGTTGTCTATATGAACGCTAAGAGATGAAATGACTTCATGCAGCCACTATTTGTCAGAGGAGAAACTTGGATCGGGGCCTTTCTGGCTCTGAGTCCAGCTTTCTATTCTTATAGTAGGTGTTTAATAAATGCACATTAATTTATTGATTGATTGAAAAAGTAAATTTTACATTGTCTAGGGGGTGTATGGGACAGCAGGCTGGGCTTGGAATCAGGAAGACCTTACTTCCAATCCTGTCTCAGACACTTACTAGGTATGTAACCCTGAGCTAGTGACTTTAACTCTCTCAGCCTCAGTTTGTTTATCTGTAAAATGGAGATAACTGTAGCCTTTGCCTCACAGGGTTCTTCTGAAGCTCTAATTAGATGACATATGTAAAATGCTGCATACTTCAAAGACATTCTTCCTTTCTTCCTCCTTCCCCTTTCTCTCGCCTTCTGACACTTTTCCTCCTCCCTCTTCCTTTCTCACTTCCCTCTAATTTCCCTTCTCTCTCTTTTCCTCTCTTCCTCCAATATGCCTCCTGACTTTTCACCACATACTCGTAACACTCCCCTATTCCTCTTCCTGCCCTCTCCTCCCCAATCCCTCAGTAACAGAAGGGGCTATCCACCCCCACTGCCTGTACTACTGTGTCAGCCAGCATCAGATGGGCTTGGGAAAGGGAAAGTATCTTCCACTTCTTTTTTCAAGTCTTTTTTCAGTCATGCCCAACTCTTTGCAACCTCATTTGGAGTTTTCTTGACAGAGTTACTGGAGTGGTTTGCCATTTCCTTCTGTAGCTCATTTTAGAGATGAGGAAACTGAGGCAGACAGGGTGAAGTGACTTGCCCAGAGTCACACAGCTAGTAAGTGTCTGAGGCCATATTTGAGCTCATGAAGTTGAGTCTTCCTGACTCCAGGCCTGGCTCTCTATCCACTCTGCCACCTAGCCCTCCACCCGCCTATACACTGTGTCCATGTCTCTTCCTTTCCCATCACCTCTGACCAAGGGATGGCATTTCCACATTGCCAAGAACAGTCCCTGGGAAAAGTCAAGTCCCACCCACCCACCCAAAAGTATGGTTTGCCCCAAGCCCAGAGACCCTTCTGCCTACCAGCTCAAGGCTTGGCTGGGGAAACCATCTGGTCCCCACCATCTCCCCTCTGACTTCACTCCACATCTGGTTCTAATGCTTCCTTCAGGAGTTTTATTTTTACCCCTCAGTCTAATACAAACTATACTATTGTACTACACACAGCAGATTTCAGGTTGACCTGGCAGCCTTGCAAAACTTTGGGAGAAGTAAGGTACCTGAAGTCCCGAACACCCACACCTTAGCAAAAGCCTCACTTTGCAGGGTTTCATAACATCTACCCGTCACTTTCCATCTCCTCCGAATCTAACCAGCTCTGCATGCTTTGGAAACCCTGGGGAGACAGTGGGCTCCAGGACACTGCTTAGTACCTTCACCTTTCTTTCAGGTTTCTGTCTGTGGCTTTGGCTCTGGGTGGCTTCCCTTTCCTACAAGTCTCTCTGTCTCTGACTGTCTCTGTCTCTTTGAGGCAGCTAGATGGCCTAGTGCATCCAGGGCAGGAGCAGAAGGCAGGCAGACTGGAGCTTCGTATCCGACCTCATATACTTAGTAGTGTGACCTTGACCAAGTCACTTCACCTCTGCCTCAGTTTCATCAACTATAAAGTTGGGATAATAATCACCAAAGGGCTATTGGGAAGATGATATATGAGTATAGTGCTTACTTATTAAGAGCAGCACAATGATGAAGTGGATGAGTGTCAGGACTGGAGTCCGGAAGATGGATCTTCCAAAGTTCAAATCTCAAACACATACCAGCTGTGTGGCCCTGGGCAAGTCACTTCATCCTGTTGGCCTCAGTTTCCCCATCTGTAAAAAAAAAGAGCTGGAGAAGGAAATGGCAAACCACTCTAGCATCTCTGCCAAGGAAACCCCAAATAGGGTTATGAAGAGTTGGACACGACTGAAAATGACTGGGCAAAACCAAAGGCACTTCATAAATACTTATTCCCTTCCTTTCTAACTCTCTGTCTCTGCCTCTGCGTGTGTCTCTGTCTTTTTCTGTATTACTCTTGGTTTCTCTGTCTTGTTGTCTCTCTGTCTACCACTCTCTCTATTTTCCTTCTCTTCCTTCTTCTCCTTCTCCTTTTCTTTCTCATTTTCCTTCTCCTTGTCATTCTTCCTCTTTCACAGAGAACTTTGTGTGTCCTGAATGCCTCGGGCAGGCTGGTGAGGCCTAGGGATCCCTTCCCAGAACAGTGTTTTTAAATGCATAAAATAAAATGCATAGGATTACAAAGGAAATCAATAATATTGAAATATAGTCATCAAAATATTTTCAAAGAAACAAGTTCACAGATGGCGGATTATCTCTGTCTCTGTGTGTGTGTCTGCCTGTTTGACTGTCTCTATCTGTGTCTTTCCTTGTGAAGGTGATAATGATGTTAGTGCTGATGGGGGTCCTAATGGGGGTGCTGATGTTGGGACTGATTTTCACTAATCCAAACCATCTGCTCTAGGGAGAACCCTGGGGGTCACCTGCCACTTCTCTCTGGTCTCTAGGAGAGCTGAGAAAACCAGACCCCCCTCAGAGATTTGGGGAGTTCCCCATTTCCCTCCCAGTCTATTGCTTCTTCTTCAGCAAGAACTGAAACCTGAATTTTGATGGGCTAGCCACACACTGTCAGAGCTGCCAGGCGGGGTAATATTGAGTGGGCTGGCACACTCATTGAACAGATGCTCCAATCTCCCCAAAGAGCCCTTGGCCATATCCTGTGGAATAGGGGGTGGTCACAGGCAGAAGCAGAAGAAGGATTGTTCTGGGGACAGAGGGTCGGGGAATCTGGAGCTGGGGTGAGGCTGGCACTCAGGTTACCATTTCAGCCTCAATCAAAACCTGAAACATGGCCCCTCCCCTGAGCTCTGAGTGACAGTCAATCTGCCTCCAGGGTTGGCCCATAACAGATTCACACTGGGAGGGTCAGTAGAACTGGTACCCCAAGGGCTTAGAGTTGGGCAGAGCCTTGGTGTGTTGACCACAGTGTGTGTGTGCGTGTGTGTGTGTGTGTGTGGGTGTGCACGCGTGCACGCTTGTGTGTGTGCCTCTAGGTTTATGTGTGTTTACACTGGGTGCACATGCATCTGCATATGTATATAAATGTCTGCATATGTGTTTCTGTCCATTGGGATTTGTGTGTGGTATTCAAATCAACTCAACAAGCATTTATTAAGGGCCTAATATGGAGGGGGAGAGACAAGAATGCATTCGGTCCTGCCCTCAAGTTGCCTACAGTCCCCTACAACCCCAAGTCTTCATCTTTTTTGTTTGTTTTTCATCTGGACCTGAGTTCCTAAGTGTAGGGATCGGCCTCAGAGCAAACTCCAACAAAAAGAAAGATTGACGGGCACCAGCTCCGTGACTTGGAGGCTTCAAAGTGTCATCTGGGGCAGTCAGGGCTCCAATGACCCAACCAGGGTCACAGGCTGGGACACTTCAGACAGAAGATGAAACCCCAGCTTCCTGGGCCTCACCTTTCCCATGCAGAACCCACCAATGAAGGTGATTCTTCAGGATTCAGTACTGAGGGCCTACACCCCCCTAGGGATCCAGTAGGTAGAATTCAGCAACTCTTCCTTTCCCCTTGAAAGAATGAAATTGCTTCCTTCAAAGCCCTCTTGGGGGAGGCCTGCTATGCTAGGCCTTTCCTGCTCTTCCTAGCCCTCCCCACCTGCTGTTAGTGTGTTTTTCCTCTTCCAAATCAATTGGCATATCTTTCAGACATACTTATCAATGCATGAATCAGTTAGTCAATAAGCATTTTCATCCCTACTGAGTGCCAGGCACTGTGCTAACTTCTGGAGCTGGGTCTACTTGGATGGTAGAGGCACAATAAATACCAAGGTGCCTTGGGACTCAAGAAAACCTGGGTTCAAGTCCTGCCTTGGATACATACTGATTGTGTGTCCCTGGGAAAGTCATTTCATCTCTTACTGCCCCAGATAACTCTCTGAAAGTGGAAATTTGAGCGCTGATCTGCATTGGTAGAAGGAATTTGCTCACTGAGAATTTCCCCTCATACACATATTCGTATATGTAATCTTTATAGAATGCATCCTCCTTGAGGGCAGGGACATTTTTGTTTACATTATTATAATCCAAGGGGTCCAGCACAATGTCTTGAATCAGGACTCAATTCCCCTTTGCTAAATCAAAATAAAATGAATGTGGGGGAAGGAAGGAGGAAGACATTTTCTTTTTTTAAGAGCCCTGGATCAGGGGCCAGAGAACATGGATTCCATACCTGAATGCAGCTGCCTGGTTGTGAGTCACTTAACCTCTAAGGACCTCAGTTTCCTTTTCTGTAAAATGAAAGTAATCCGGGCAGCTAGGTGGTGCAGTGGATAGAGCACCGGCCCTGAAGTCAGGAGGACCTGAGTTCAAATCCGGCCTCAGACCAAACACTTGACACGTACTAGCTGTGTGACCTTGGGCAAGTCACTTAACCCCAATTGCCTCACCAAAAAAAAAAAACAAAAAAAAAAAAATGAAGGTGATCGGCCAGATGACCCCTTCCCAGTTCCACGGAAAGGGGGTGGGAAGGGAAGCTACATCCATCCCCATGAAATGTAGAAAAGGTAAAACCAAGAGCGATAACTTAGAAATTATGAAAGGAAGTAAAATCATCAAAGTGAATCCATGTGGAAATGCAATTAGGAGAGAGTCTGAAGACCTTAGCACCTCAGTTTCCTTCTCTGTAAAATGAAGGCAGTAAAGCAAAAGACCTCTAAAGTTCCAGCTCTGACTATCGACTCTCCTAGAATACACACAGAGACTCACAAAAATATATACCCAGGTACACACACCTTCTCAGGCACAGGAGCACAAATATTTGCTCCTGAGGCTCACATGTTTAATGACAAAAGCTCTTTTGCTGAAAATAAAATGAAAAACCTTCCAAATTCCCAGGAGCCAGAATGAATGTACATCCATTTGGTTTCCTGTCCAGAATCTCCAACAAATCCCATTTGCCGGCTTTTTTTTTTAATCTCCCCCTTCCTTCTCCATCTCTCCCCCTCTTCCCACTCCTTCCCTGGCCTCCATCCCTTCCTAGCCTGCACATTGTCACTCAGCAGCAAAGCCCGGTCCAATGTGGGCTCCTTTTGTTTGCTCAGCCCCTCTCCTAATTGTATTCCCAAATGAATTCACTTTGATGGATTTACTTTCCTTTTATAATTTCTAAGTTATGGATCCTGGTTTTGCCTTCCCAACACTTCATAGGGACAGACGAGCTTCCTCCCCCCTTTCCAGGCCTCTTCCCCCATCTCCCACTTTTCCCTTCCCCTCTCTCTAGGCATCTCCCCCCTCTAGCTCCCTCCCCAAGCCCCCACCCCTCACTGCTGCCTCCTTCTTCCTCTCTCCCTGTCTCCCCCCATATCTCTGTCTGCCTTTTTCCCTAAGGATCTCTCTCTGCCTGCCCCTGCTCTGCCACCCCATCTTTCCTGTCATTTTCTACCATTCTCCCTTCTCTCTTTGCTCTCTACTTGTCTCCTACTTTCTCTGGCCTCCCTACATTCTTTCCCTCCCTATCTTTCTCTCCCAATCTGTTTCTTCCCTCTCTCGGCTTCTCTCTCAGCTTGCCCATCCTCACTTCCTAGCACTCATCTCTCCTCTATCTAGACAACATACCTGTTCTCCTTGCCTTGAATCTCCCCATTTTTTCTGTACCTATCTTCCTCTTGTCTCTCCCTGCTCCCCCATTTCCTCCTTCTTTCTCCTCTCTCTCTCTCTCTCTCTCTGGATTTCTCCCTACCCCCACCCCCTCACTTTCCTTGCTTTCTTTCTCTGACCCCTACCCGTTCCCAAATCTGCCTGCCTAAGGGCCTTTAGCCACCCACCAAATAGAGACTCATTGATTCCTATGTGCATTTTCCTTCTGAGAAGGACCCAAAGTGTTGGGGGAAAAAACCTATTTGTGATTGTTTTCTGAAAGTCTGAATTTACAAGTTTCCCTTGGTGACTGTTTGCAGTAGAAACAAGTGTGTAAAGTTGGCCAGCTCTAATGCTCAGAAAGGATGACTAGTGGAGATGACCTGGGGACATCTCCACCCTGTGACTCTATCCTGCCCTCTCGCCACCCCTGTATTGGGGGGCTGGGCTCAGACCCCTCATTAGAGATGGAGTTTCAGGATTCAAAAGGAATTTTTCAAATGTTTCTGTCCTTCTGGGGAGTGTCTCTCCATTTCTTCCCTAAAAAACCAGTCCTTGTCTGTGGCCTGGGGAAGACAGAAATTCCAAAGATTCAGTCTCCTTGTTAAACATGAGCTAAAAAGCAAGCAGCCCCCCCCCCCCCCCCAGCACAAGTGACTCAGAGAATGCTGGGCCACTGCAGCTCTATCCTCCCATGGGAAAAAACAGAGGACTTGGAATCACATCTGGAACCTGCCATCCACTCACTGTGTCACCCTGGACAAGTCCCTTCCCCTCTCTGGCTGGGCCTCAGTTTCTTCTGTTGCAAAATGACAGGGTTGAGCAAGTGGCTAATAAAGGGCCATGGCTTAGCTGGGTGAGATAAGTACCCAAGTTAGTGCATGCACTACAGTCCTCTGCCCTATTTCAGCAGCCTCCAGGCCAGCTTTCAGGGAGCCTTTATCTTGCCTGCCCCCCCCCCCCGGAGCAATCCTATAATGAGGGGTGTGAGGAACTTTAGTAACCAGCCAGTGACCCCTAGGTCTGGACCCAGGAGTGACATGTAGGTCCCCAATCTTATGAAAACTCTCCCTCAACTCGCTAGGAATTTCATAGAATGAAGATACAAGTAGGGAGGGATAGATTGGGAAAGGGAGATGATACAAAAAAAAACTAAAAATTTTAAAGAGAGACTAAACTAATCCGATCATTTTACAGGTGAGGAAACTGAGACACAGGGAAGGTGAAAGATTTGGGTGGCCTAGGGTCACTCTAGCCAACCTAGGATGAAGCCCTTGGGTTCCCTCTATCATCGTTCCTTTAAGGGCTTTCGAAAGGAACACGTCTAAGTTGATCCATCTGCCTTCTTCCCTAGCTGTGGGCAGGCCCAGGCCCAGGGGTTCATCTGCTCTGATTCCTGGGGAGCTCTGTCAGGGCCCCAGCCCCTTCAGTTACACTCCTTTAAGGACCCTCCACCTACTCCAGGCAGGAGATTGAGGTAATTATCTGAATTATTCATTTCTTCTCCTGCCATTTAAAATTTAAAAAAAAAAATTTTTTTTGTCCTCAGTTCTTGGGTATTTCGAGTGGAAGTTTCACGTGACCCTGAATTAACTGGATAACTGGATTTTAATTCTCCAGGTGTCCTTCCTCCCTAGAAAGGGGGAGGGACAAGTAGAAAGGGCCGCTGGGGAAAATTCCACGGAGAGGGGAAGGCGGAGGGAGTCGCCAAAGGTGAGGCTCAGGTTTAGGAAAAGTGGTTGTTGAGAACGGTGGAAGCGGGGAGTAGTCCCCGGGAAAGGGCGTGCCCGGACTGTGCTAGGGCAGTTCTGCTCCGGGCTGCTCCTATCGCTCCCTCCCGGGAAGAAAATTCTTCAAACATCTTTCAATGGGAGGTTTCAGGCTCCAGAAGGAATTTCGTTAATGCTTCTCCCACCCCCCACCACCCAACCGGGGAGCTTCACTTTCCACTTCACTCATAACAAGCCAGCCCTTGTCTATGGTTTGGGGAGGGCAGGTAATACCTGCGAAGTTTAGGTCTCCCTGTTAGATTTGGGCCGAAAGCCAAATGGGGATGGGGAAAGCGGTATGTTCCACGAGACGGGATGAGTTAAGAGGCGATGACCCGTCTGCTCTGGACAAACCTTGCGCCGTAGAATATCAGCGGGAGTCTGTTCTGACTATGTATCAAGAGCGCTCCCGGTGACTGAGATCATTTTACAGATGAGGAAACTGAGGCCCCAGGAGAAGTGAATTTGCCCGAGGTTATCCAAGTACTAAGTGACAGAGGAATTGGGCCTCAAACCCAAACCTTTGACTTCAAATCTACTCTTTCCTTGACGAGAATTCTCTGTGGCCTCATTTTCCCCATATTCAAAATGAGATTCCAAAAAAGCCTTCCAGATGTGATATTTTGTCCACCTCTTATCATCTATATTCTGAAGTCCTCCCAGGTCTGGTTTTCTATGTTCTAAATTCCAAACCTCCCCCCCCCGCCCCCCCATGCATACATATTTCTATTCTGAGGCCCCGCTTTGCTCTGACATTTTCTGCTCTAAGGCCCCTCCCATATCTGACATTCTCTATTCTAAGGCCCCTCCCAGCTCCGACGTCCCTAGTTCTAAGGCCCCTTCCAGCACTGACAGTCTATGTCTAAGGCATCTCCTGGCTCTGACATCTTGCTTTCTAAGATCCCTCCTAACTCTGATAATTCTTGTTCTAAAGAACCTGCAGCACTGCTATTCTAAGTTCTAAGGCCTTCTCACCTCTAGCACACTTTCCAGCTATAACTTCCTATAGTTCTTTCCAGCTGCCGTCCGGCAATGCCTTGGCAAAGCCCAGAATCCGGAGCGCTCCCCATTGCCGTCCGGCAAATTCAAAGGAGGAACTTTGGCCAGTTCGATTTGGTTTTGTTTTCCTGCAAGCTATGCATACCCCAGAGCACTCCAAATCAATACCGCTGGGGGTGGGGTGGGAGGCTCCCGCTGCGACAAGATCCAGTTTGAGAAGTGACTCACAGATTCAGAGAAATCAGTTACACTCGATCCCGGAATCTCACGTGAAAAACGAATTCGAACAGCAAAAGTCTGGCAGAAGCCAGGGTAAACAAGTCCCCCAGAACCACTAAAAGACATCGTGGTGTTGGTGGAATGGCAGTTAGATTTGATGTTAGATGCCCTGGTTTCTAATCTGTGCGCGATCAAGTATCAAGTGCTCGGCATTGTGCTGGGCGCTGAGAAACCCAAGACAAAAGTGAAAAAGTCCCTACCTTCTAGGAGTTTATAATCTAGCTGGGGAGACGAAAGAACTACACAAATACAGAAGTAAAAACTCTGGGCCTCAGTTTCTTCTGCTGTAAAATGACAGACTCAGACTGGAACAGAGGTTCTTCACCTTTTTTGTGTCCTGGACCCCTTTCCATCAGTCTGAGGAAGCCTTTTAATCCCTCATAGGTATCATGTTTTTGAATGTATAAAATAAGACATTTTTTCTTTTGTTGTTCAGTTGTGTCCGATTCTTTGTGACCCCATTTGGAGTTTTCTTGGCAAAGATACTGGAGTGGTTTGCTATTTCCTTCTCCAGCTTATTTTACAAATGAGGAAACTGAGGCGAACAGGGTGAGGTGACTTGTCCAGGCTCACAGTTAGTAAGTGTCCGAGGCCAGATTTGCACTCACAAAGATGAGTCTTCCCGACTTCAAGCCCAACACACTAGGGTTACAAAGGAAATCAATTATTTTGAAATAGTTATGATTTTTTTTTTAAAGTTCAGGAACTCCAGGTTAATAACCCGGGCCTGGGATGATTGCGAAGAGTGCCCCGGTCCTTCTACCCCAAACCTTAAAGAGTGTTAAAAATATATCAAGACCTGGCGATTTCTGAGATTTGAGAATCACAACCCGTAGATACCCTACAGCTTTCAGAGGCACTGGAAAATGGTGTCAAAGGGCCGCTTTGAAGCCAGACTGTCTTCACTCCTGAGTTTATCATCATCTTTCAACCAATCAAAAAGCGTTTATAATGGAGCTGGTGCTGGGTATGCAAAAACAAAAATAAACCAGTCCCTGTCCTCCGGAAGCTTACACAAGAGCCTGGTATCATTTAGGAGCGCTGAAGGGGCCTAAGAGTCCAGCCATCCCAACCCGTTCATTTTATAGAAGACATAGAAAGGTGAGGTGACTTCCCAAGGTGACACAGATAGGAAGAGGCATTTCAGAGGTTCGAATCCTGGGCTCTCTAGCTCGAAATTCAGCTCTGCTTTCTCCATGCCACACTGGCATCCTCCGCGTTGCTTCCTGCCGCCCAGAAATAGAAGTTAATTCGATTTCTCTGCCGTAATCAAAGAGGGGAGCTCTTAGGTAAATGACTACCTAACGGTCCGGAGTGGTGTTCACTGAATCCGAGTATCCTTACTACCCCAAACCAGTGCGCCCCCCGCCAGAACCGCCCGCTCCGCCCCGGTCTCCCTCAGACACGTCGCCAACCTTGGTGATCGGTGCTTGGCATTCTTCGCCTCCCTTTGCCAGAACTAGGGGGAGGACAGATCAGAGGGGGTTGGGACCCTCCCATTTCCTTCCCAGGGGTACCCACGTCGGAGCCAACCCCTCAGCAGCCTCTACACCGGGGCGGCGATGTTAAATACGGCCCTTTTAATCAGCGGCTAATCCCCCTGACGCTTTTAAACTAGACTGGGCCATTAACCCCGGGCCGGCTCTAAACTCCCTCAAGCTACATCTGTTGCTCGGCTCGGGTCACCGCATGAGGATTAGGCTTTTGCGCTGGGGAAGGCGAGATCAAAGCGCCGGCAGAAATAAATATAAACAGCCCCGCTCACTTGTGTACACACACGCACGCTCACCGGGCATCCATCATCTCTGAGTGCCGCCCCCACCTCCCCCCGCCCCCGCCTCACCCCCTGACAACCTGAACCTGGAGGCTCCACAGGGTCAGAGCACCTAGGGACACAGGAGCAGTAATTAGCCAGAGCAACTGAGTCAGAATGTCTGGTTCAAATTCGCCCTCTTCCATTTATTATTGTGTGGCGTTGAGCAAGTCACAACCTCTATGGGCCGCAGTTTCCTCAACTGTAAAGTGAGGGGTATTGGACTAGGTGGTCTCCAAGGCCCGCTCTAGATCTATGATTCTAGAGACCCAGGTTTGCAGAGTTTGACTTATAGCAACCCCACCAAGTAGATATTGTCCCCGTTTTCAGAACACGTAAGTTTAACAGGTTAAGCTGCTTGCCTGGGATCACATACAGTCTGAAGCAGGATCGATCCATCCACAAGTATTTATTAAACGCCTGTTCTGTGCCTGGGACTGTGTAAGGCTCTGGGAATACAAAACCAAAACTTTTCCGTAAGGGTAGTTATTCCTTCCATTTCACAGAGAAGGAAAATGAGGCTTAGCGAGGTAAAGTGGTTTGCTCTCAGTCACCAGGTTCCCTAAACTGAACTCTGCAGACATGACCCCAGTCCGACTCTGCCCCTTAAATCTTGCCCTCTTTTCAGGGCACCAAAGTAGCCCCTGGAATCGATTGCTGCTATTCTGCGTAAATGGGGTGTCGGAAGTCCTTGGGTTCTTACCCTATTTCAGCCACTAACTAGGGGCAACTTTTCTTAGTGTTTTCAGAACTGGTCTCAGAGCCAGAAAAACAAAAACAAAAACTGGGTTCAAGTTTTGCCCCGACGCATGCTGGTTGTGTATCCCTGCTTAGATCCCTCAGTATTGAAGAGAACTCTCTAAGACTTTTAAGTAGCAGAGAAGGTACCAGTTTGCACTTGTAGAGTACTGTCCCATACTGTCTCTGAATGTCATTTGTAAAATGGGACGGAGAGACAGGTGGAGAGGAGAGGCTGAAAACTCCTACCCTGCTGAATTTGTCAGTTGGTTGCTTTGGGGAGCTGGAAATTTCCAGGCTCAAATAAAATGAGGGATAAGGAAGGGCTTTGTAAATTGTGTAGCTGTCCTATCTTCAGGGATGAGAGGGATGGCATAGTGGTATGCCCAAACGTATATAATGCTGTATACTCCCGAGTAATTAATACTACTACTACTAATAATAATAGCGGGCATTTACATAGCACCTTGATTAGGTGCCCAAAGAGCTTTACAAACAGTATCTCATTTGGGCCTGTCCACTTCTTTCCCCTACCCGAAGGTGGAGCTGGAAATTTTATTAGTACCATTTTCAAAATTCGTAATCTTGCTGATTTCAGCGGTCATTTCAAGATTCATTTCAAGATTCCTAACCAGTTCTGCGAATGAGAAGCAAAGTGCCTACCAGCCCGGACACTCACTGCTGGTAAGCGTCAGAGAGAATTCGAACGCAGTCCCAGCTGAATCCGCGTCCTGGCGCACTGCGTTCTGGCCACTCCCCGGAGCTAGGCCCTGCCAAGCCTCTGGGGCGCAGAGCCTTCCCTTGGGCCGTTTAGCCCGCACTGAGCTGTGAGATGGTGATTATCTGCCCCCTACTCTCCGGATTAGGGGAGGGTCCGTATCCCCCGGTGGATCTTAGGGAAGGGAAAGAACCAAGTCCCTGCCGTGCCCAGCTCTAGCTTACGCCTCCTGCGCTACTGGGGCTGCAGGCAGCGCGCTGTTCTTGTGCTGCGCCATAAAAAGGTTTACAAGACTCTGTTAAAGCGGCCGTAAAAACAATTAACTTTAATGGCACCTTGACTGCATGAGCGTGCACGCGTTTGCCGGGGTTTTCGGGAGAGGTGAAACCCGGGCTTAGGCGCCCTGCCCTCCTGCCAGCGCGGAAGGAGGCAAATGCTTGTTTCTCCCTCCCTGTTTCCCTTTACACGCCTATCTTTCCCAAGGGTCGGTGTGGCTATGTGTGGGGGTGGGGTGGGGGGTGGGTGTGTATCCGTCTGGGTAATCAAGGAGTGTACTAGTCCGTGAGTGTAGATGCTTGCTTTTTCTCCTCTCTCTTTTCTTCTAGCATACATACATACGCTCAAGGCTTCTTATCGGGGTGAGGTGTGTGCATGTGTGTATCAGTGTCAGTATGCATGCCCTCTCTTTTCCTTTGCAAATACATATTCTCAAGGCTGTGTGTCAAGGTGGAGTGTGTGTATGTATGTGTGTGAGCTAGAAAGTGTTTGTGTGCATTTTTCCAACTCTGTTTTAGCTACCAAGGGTAAGTGTGAATCAATCTGGGTGTATCTGGGTGGGTGTTTGAGTCTCAGTGAATGTTAATGCCTTCACTTTTCCCTGAGCATACACACCTACAGATAATGGAGCACGGGTACACCCAGGTAGATACACACATCTACCTTGACACACGCACGCACACACGCACACATACACACACACACCACATACTGACGCTAACTCACACTCATTCACACGTAGATACACACAAGGCCACATACATACACACTGAGGCAGTGCCAGTCTTCCAGGCATGCTCTTCCCCTGTGAAGACTAGGGTTGCTAAGTAACTCTAGTATTATTTCATCTGCAAATGCTTGTGAATAGTGTTGTTGTCCACCAAGGTCTCCTCCTTCCTTTGCCCTCCCCATACATGCACACAAACACACCTCCCCTTAACCCCAAGGTAGTCAGCTCAGAAACAGCAAGGAGGGAGGGGAGGGCTTCACGCTAACTCTCTCAGGTTCCAGTGAATCAACCCTGCCTCCTCTGAACGCTCCACCTAGAGCGAGAATTCATTTGAGCAGAAACAAAAATGCTCAGGAGTCCCCATCTTCCTCTTTGTCTTGACTCCTGCTTCTCTGCCAGACGATGGAGGATTCCTTTCCATATGCAAACCAATCTTCCAGGGCCAATTAAATCCCTTTCCCTTCTTTGTCCAGGAATAGATTTGAACTACCTATTCCAACAAGGCAAGAATCCTCAGTTATCCTGTATGTCATCAGCTTTCAGACTGGCCCACAAGCACTGAACTGCCCATGATTCTATAAGAAATTATGATTTTTTTTTATTTGGGGGAGGGAGTACAGGCCAAAAAGAAGGGAATTCAGAACTGTTTAGAACTTCATTCATTAATTGAAACAAACAAAAAAAAATATTGATTAGACATATGCAATGGGCTCAGCATTTCCCATCACTGAACTAGTATCTCATTCATGGAATGTTCTCCCTTTCTTTTTTTTGCAATTGGGGTTAAGTGACTTGCCCAGGGTCACACAGCTAGTAAGTGGCAAGTATTTGGTCGCAGGCTGGATTTGAACTCAGGTCGTCCTAACTTCAGGGCCAGTGCTCCATCCACTGCGCCACCTAGCTGCCCTGAATGTTCTCCCTTTCCATTGCCACCTGTTATAATTCCTGGTTTCTTTTCAAGACTCAGTTCAGTCTCATTCTGCAGAAGGCCTTTCCTAGTCCACCCCCCACCCCCATGCCTTCCCTTCCAAGGTACCATAAGGTATCAGGTTCATTTCTTTTAATAGTATTTTATTTATTTCCCCAATTACATGTCAAGACAATTTTTAGCACTCATTTTTACAAGATTTTGAGTTCCAAATTTTTCTCCCTCCCTCCTTCCCCTTCCCCCTTCTGAAAATTGTGGGCAACTTGATATAGGTTTTATATATATATATATATATATATATATACACACATATATATGTACATATATATGTACACATATATACATATATATGCTATCACGTAAAACATTTCTGTATTAGTAAGGTATCTATTTTTATACAAGTCTTGTAAATCCCTATATAAGGATGTTGCTATGTACGAACATGTGGTCTCTGCATTACGATGTAAGATAAGAACTTTTGATTTTGTATCTCTGTCATCTAACACAGAGCCTGGAATGTAATAGGCACTTGATAAATGCTTGATTACTTGTTTGCTTGCTTACTTGATCATACTAGAGGCTGAATGTATAAAGATCTGAGTCCCCACCCTCAAGGAGTTTACATTCTACTAAGGAATTTCAGGCCTTTCGTTTCTATTTCCCCCCCACCCCACCATATCTCAGGGGATGTAGGAAGCAGGAAAACCTCAGTCATCCACCCTCTAACAAGATCAGTCATATTCTATCCTCCCAGGAGCTGGTGCTGTCACTGATTTCCCAATCCAGCTTGTTCCTGCTAAAAGGCTACTCTTTACCTCTTTCTTTCTTCCAAGAATCAATTCCTCTGATGATGGGAGAAATCCACAGCCCCCATCCACCTCTAATTTCTATGATAATACTTATCAGAGAGCAGTAGAACAACAAGATTTGAGGGCCAGAACAGGCCTTAGTACAGACAATGTCAAAGCTGGAAGGGAACTTAGATTTCTTTAAGAAATGGGAGAGGTGAGAGAGGCCCTGGAATTTGAATGTCAGAAGTGAGAGGGACCTTAGAATATAGAATGTCAGAGCTGAAGACACCATTTGGGGAAGTGGAAAAGCATTCTGGATTGAAGTTGGTGTTCTAGCTGTTTTAGAAGGGTATCTAAGGTGCTTCTAACTCCAAATCTACAGTGGTAAGAAAGGAAGAATGAGAAGATAGAGGGACCTTAGAAACCATGCCATCCACTCTTCATTTTGTAAATGAGGAAACTCGGGCCTAGACATGGCTGATTACATAGCCAGGGAATGGGAGAGCTAGTATTTAGTACCCAGGTCTTCTGATGCCTAGTCCAGAATTCTACTTGTTTTGTATAAGTTCACACTAACAAGATCAATTAATAATCAATCAAAATCAATCAATCAATCAATGAAAATTAAGCACCTACTATGTGCTATGCATTCTACTAAGAGCTTGGTGTACAAAGAAAGGCAACAGAAGATCTCTGCCCTCAAGGATTACAATCTAATCTGGGAGACAACATGCAAACAACTGTGTACAAACAAGGTATATTCTGTACCAGTGTCAAAAGAGCAATTCCACCACTATTCCCATGTCCAAATAATAGAATTAATTTCAAGAAAGTAGGATTGTCAAAGGCAGAGTGAATCACAACCGGATTGAAGACAAGCTGTATCCAAAAGGAGACAATTTAGTAAAATTCCCCTTTGTCCTTTGTCCCCTTGTCCCCTCTCTACCTCCACCAGCCCCATATAGATAGCAATTCAATCCAGGCAATATAAATCAGGAGAGTCAGACAGCGGCAGTTGATCTACTAGAAGGAATGAATCTTTAGGAGAGATTGGACACTCTGAGATAGGAGATATGGAGAGACAGAGAAAACAGACAATCTGGGCTTCCTGTGATTTGGGAGAAGACAGAAAAACAGGGACCATGAACTCTCGGGCTACAGGTGGCTGATTTGGAAGAAGTCTGGTGTTGATGACTTAACTCAAGTGAAAATTTGGGGTGAAGTTAGAAAAACTCTGACATTCTATGCTCTAAAGACCCTCCCCAATCTGACATGTTATGTTTTAAGACCCTCCCAGCTCTAACATTCTATGTTCCAAGGTTCTTTCCAGCTTTGACTTTTTCCATTTTACATTCTAAGGTTCCTTCTTCCTACCTCTGTAAAATGGGGAAGATGTTTACAATGCCTATCTTCCAGGGCTGTTTAGGGAAAATTTTGTAAATGTTAAAACACTAGAAAAAATGGGAACCATCTTCCATCTCCCTGCTAAGGAGGCCGATTCAAAGTTAAGTCTTCTTCCTATCCAATTAATCTTGACCAGTTCCAGGGTCTATATCTCTGAACTCCCAAATCCACCCTAAGCAGTCAGGTGCTGCAGTGGATAGAGCATTGGACCTAGAATCAGGAAGACTTGAGTTCAAATCCAGCCTCAAAACACTTCTTAGTTGTGTGAGTCTGGACAAGTCACTTAACCTCTGTTTGCCTCAGTTTCCTCATCTGTAAAATGGGAACAATAATACCTATCAACCAGGGTTGCTGTGAGGATCAAATTGAATTAATATTTGCAAAGTACTTTGCAAACCTTAAAAGAATTGCTTTTGAAAAAAAAGTAGATTAGAAACATTGATTTATTTCAAGTTCTCATTGTACAACCAGCATGATAAAGGGTGGGAGAGCAGAGTTGAAGAGGAGATGAACTGTCAGTCTGCCTTTAATTGGGCATGATGAGACAGCTGGTCCATCAGGCCTGCTTTGATAGAATTTGTTAAAGACTGCTTTATGTTTTACCCCAATTTATTATATAAATGGTTATTGTTATTATTATTAATGTCTCTGCCTTGTAAATGCCTGCCTTTAGTCAGGAGAGACAGATCAAATGAGTGTGCATGGTTCAATGAAAAAACCATTTATGCTGCTGGAAAAATAACTTGATACCCAAGTCCCTCTTGATGTTGAGTCAAGAGTGCCATCTGTCAAGGAAGGACAGAGCCCTTGAGTGACTCAGGCAATGGGAAATGTGGTGGTCCTGAGTGGGGAGTGATAGAATCCTAGATTTGAGGTCATTGAACAAACCTCTTCATTTCCCAGATGAGGAAACTGAGGTACAGAATTAAGTAATTTTGTCCACGGTCATATGGCAGGTGAATGTCTGAAGTCAGATTTGAATTCCAGGTTCATTCTCCTAACCTGCTCCCATGGCTACCATAGACACTAATGTGAAAGAACCAATCCCTAACCCAGGTTCACTTTCCCCACGGCTCATCCTCTCCATGCAAGTTCCTCCTCCCTTCTCTAGGTTTTTTGTGAATAGAGAATACTATTCCCCCCAGGCTCCAAATACCTCAGCCATTTAGCTAATTCAACTATCTACAACTAGTCTTCAAAGTCTGGGAATTACAGTCCTTTGTGGTGTCCTATCCAGGTGCATCCTTTTTCTTTTCTATTTCCTCTTGTTGCTATCTTTGTCCAAACCCTCCCATGGTATGGCAGAAAGAACACTGGACCATGCAGGAACCAAAAGCTGCATGGTCACCTCCTAGCTGTGTAACTCTGTTTGAGCTTCAGTAAGCCTAAACTGCAAAAAAAGGTCACCTTCCCTGCCTACCTAAGGATGGGTAAGGAGCCAAAAGGAGCCAGCCCAGATTCCAACCAGGCCCAGGGAAAGCAAAGCTTTCTCTCTTAGAGAAGAGTTGGAAGGGAAATGGGACAAAGGAACCTGGAAGACTGAGAAGACAACCATCCTGAACAGATCATCCCATGTGCCATTGCTTAATGGATATAGCATTAGACGTGGAGTCAGAAAGGCCTGAATTCAAATCAGATACTTAACAGCTGCTTACTGCTGGGCAAGTCACTTAACTTCTTTCTATCTCAGTTTCTTCATTTGTAAAATGAAAATAGTAGCACTCACAGAGTTGTTTAAAGAATCAAATGAGGGGCAGCTAGGTGGTGCAGTGGATACAGCACTAGCTCTGAAATCAGGGAGGACCTGAGTTCAAATCCGGCCTCAGACCAAACACTTGACACTTACTAGCTGTGTGACCCTGGGCAAGTCACTTAACCCCAATTGCCAAAAAAAAGAAAAAGAATCAGATGAGGGGCCTCTAGGTGGTATAGTGGATAGAACACCGGCCCTGGAGTCAGGAGGACCTGAGTTCAAATCCAGCCTCAGACACTTGACATGTCCTAGCTGTGTGACCCTGGGCAAGTCACTTAACACCATTACCCAGCCCCTCCAAAAAATAATAATCAAATAAGATAATTTGTGTAGAGCACTTTGCAAACCTTAGAATGCTATATACGCTAGTTGTGCTGTTCAGAGCATTCAGAGCTACAGCCTCGTCTCTACCACTCTTGGTTGCATGACTTTGGGCGGTTCACTCCCTCTCCTTAATTTATGCGGCAGGGTTAACCATGTCTCCCCTGTCCTACCTATATGAGTAGTGCTTTGAAGACATAAATAGTGTAGACTTTGAGCTGAGTCTTAGGGAAAGCCAGGAAAGCTAAGAGGGAGAACACTGTGGAGGCATAGGCAGCTCCTACAGAGTCATGAGACTGGAAGCGTTGGAGAAACTGCAAAGTAGGACAGCAGGGCTGGGCGCTAGGGATTCTGGGAGGTGGAACTAAAGTGTGAGGAGACTAGGAAGGTGGCAAGGGGCCAAGTAGTGAAGGGCTTTAAATGACAAACAGGATTTTATGTTTAATCTTGGAAGTAATACATGCCACAAAAGCTCATTGGGGGAGGATTAGTGGGGAGAAGGGTGGGTTTGACATGGTCACACCTATGCTTTACAAAAAGAAATTGCTTGGTGGCTGAATGGATTGGTGTGGGGACAGCCCTGAGGCAGGGAGATTATTTCTGAAGGGTATTGCAAATAGTCCTGGCTAGATGGGATTAGGGTGGAGAGACCAGGATCTCTGCAAGAGAGGATTGTGGAGATAGAAATGACCCAATTTGGCCACAGATTGGCTATGTGGGGAGAATGAGAGCCAGGAATCCAGAATGAAGCCAAGGTTTCAAGTCTAGGTGACTGGGAGAATAATGATTGGCTTAATGATAAGGAAATTCAAAATAGGGCAGGAGAGGAAGGTGTTCAGTTTTTTTTGATTTTTGAGTTTGAAATTTGTGCAAGTCATCCAATTTCAGATTTCTAAGTGGCCGTTGGAAACATGTGACTATAATAGCCCTGACTAGATTTACAGATCTGGGAATTATATGCGTAGAGATGATAAATGAACCCATGCAAGCTGATGAGATGATCAAGTGAGATAATATAGAGCCCTGACATTTTCTCCTCTAAGATTCCTCCCAGAGTTGACATTTTACATCCTAAGATCCCTCTCTGATCTGACTTTCTACAGCCTAAGGTTCCTCCCGATTCAGACAGTCTTTGTATTTCTGAGATTCCAAGTTCCAAAGTCCTGTCCAGCTCCGGCATGATGTTCTAAGGTCTTTCCCAGATCCATCACCTATGTTCCAAGACCCTTCCCAGTGTCCACATTTTCTACTCTCAGGATTCTTCCCACCAGTGAATTCTATGTCTTAGGTTTTGCCTACATTCTATGTTCCAAGGACTCCAACTTTCATCATCTGTATTTATTTCAAGTTCTTTCTAGCATGCACATTCTTCAGGTTAATTTTGGGGGCACATGGTCTGCCTCTGAAACCAGACTATAAGCTTTTTGAGGTGTTGGGAATGCTGTTTTATTCTTCTTTGTATTCCTTACACCAGAAAATATTAGTCTCAGATCACTTTTGTGGATATTGATAAAGAGACAGGAATATCTCATCATCTCCGTATCTCTATTTCCCCACTGGCCCACTTTGGGAATATCTCTGGGGGGAATTTTGTGCTGTTCCCTGGTCTTCTTCTGGCTAACCATGACCTCATTAATATTGACTCATTAAATTAATAAACAGTGACACATGTTGGCCAAGAAAGCTAACCTGGATTTCAACAGAGCTTTCAAGAAAAAGGAAGTACCCATTCCATTGGGTTCTACTAGGCCACGTCTGAAATATTTGCTCAGTTCTGAATGTTGATTTACTGGGAGCACATCAATAAACTGGAGTGTCCAGTAGGACCACCAGGATGAGAAGGAGCCTTGAGTTCATATCACATGAAGATCTATTTGAAGAAACTAAGGGCATTTAGCCTGGAGGAGGGAAGATTTGGGGGAGGCGGTGTTTGTGGGGGTAGAACATGAAAAATATCTTCAAGTATTAGAAGATTTATTACCTAGAAATGGGATCCAGCTTATACTGATTGACTCAAAAGGCAGAACTATGAGCAAGGGGGGGCAGTTAGAAAGAAGAAAAATTTAGACTCCATGTCAGGACAGACTTCTCAACAATGACACCTGTTTTCATAACAGGCAGCTAGCTGGAACAATGGATAGATCACTGGGCAGAGAATCAGAAAGTTGTCGTTCGGTCATTTTCGCTCTACTGCTCTCCATGACCCCATTGGTGGTTTTCTTGGCAAAGATACTATAAGTGGTTTGACATTTCCTTCTCCCGTCCATTTTACAGATGAGGAAACCGAGTCAAACAGGGTGAAATGACTTGCCTAGGGTCACACAGCTAGTAAGTGTCTGAGGTCAGATTTGAACTCAGGAAGAGGAGCCTTCCTGACTTCAGATGAGGTATTCTATCTACTGTGCCACCTAGCTGCACCTAGTAGGCCCTACACAAAGACTTCTGCAACCCACCCCAGTTCTCCAGTCACGCATGTCTCCTGTCATATATTTCATTCACCTTCTCATGTACCCTTTTCCCTTTCCCAGAGTGGAATGGGCTTCCTCTGGAGAGAGTGACTTTCCCTCATCATTAGAAGGAACCTGGAGATTCTTTCTCAGGTGTGATTTGAATTGACTGCCTGATGAGTTCTCCTCCAGTTCTGAACTTCTGTGTCTTTAAAAGAGAAAGAGGAGGAGGAGAAATTGGATAGAAGACACATGCTTGACATTCTTCTTCCAGTGACGGGAGCTCACTTCGGGCTATCAGGCTGTTGACAGCTTCAGGGACTGCCACAAGCTGGGGCTAGGCCAGCACACTGGGATTCCAGGAAATTCTAAATGCACCTCAGAGAGCTCATTGGCCTGTCCCCTTTCTTTGAGACAAGAGGCTCAAGGTCACCGGTCTTGTCCTAAAGTGGAGACTTGAAAGAGGGCACCGAGATAGGGCCCCGGGTCACACAGTTTGCCTGAAGCAAAGCCAGCTTGGAAGGCATGACTCCCGGGTCCTAGTTTTCCATCCGCAGCCCATTTTTAAGATAAGGAGAAATTAGAGGTAAGTGGCCAGATACTCAATGTGGTCTCAGGTTCCTTTGCTTAGTTACTAACAGAAAGTGAGCCCATCAAGCCTTCCTGTCTCTCCTGTCCCACTTGTCTTCCTCCTGCCCTGTTCCCTTGAACCCAGACACTCACTCAAGAGGGAAACAGAAACAGGAAGTGGGCAAGTAAAGCCCTATGTACATGTAGGTGTATTATTGTTTTTCTTGTTACAATGATAAATCCAAGAACATTTAGAAGTAGACAAAGGTAAGACATTACTCTTAAACTTTTAATTTCATTCCTGTTACTTGCATGTACCTCGATGCAGTAGACAGAGGTCTGATTTGGACTGGACACAGATCTCAACATAAACTCTTACCAGCTGTGGGACCTTGGCCAAGACACTCTCCCCCAGTAACTAAAGAGTATCAGTTTCCTCATCTGCAAAATGAGGATAACACTACTTGTGTTACCTATCTAATAGGGTTGTTGTGAGGAAAGTATTTTCAAAATATAAGCTATTATTAGCAACCAATGATAAAGATTTATTAAGTGGCTCCTGTGTGTCAGGCTGTGTGCTGTGCACTGGAGACATAAAGACAAAAATGGAACGTTCCCTGACCTCCAAAAGCTTACATTCTAATGAAGAAATCAACATGAATGTATATAAATATGTGTGTATATGCAGATATACACATGTAAATATACGTATGTGAGCATAAAAATATATGTATGTATAGAAATGTGTGTATGTATTGTAAATAAATGTATATATGTGTATGTAGATACATATATAATGTATGTGTATATTATATATTTATATGATTTACATATAAATATATTACATATAAAATATATACATATGTGTATATATGTATGTATATATATCAAACACAAGTAATTGTGCTGGGGAAGCAGTTGGGGAAGGGGGGGGATCAGAAGAAGGTGATACTTAAGCTGAGTTTTGAACGTAACTAGGGGCCCCAAGGGGGACATGAGTACGCCCTCAGCTACCACTGAACCCAACACATCTATATCTTTTCAACTCAATGTGATTCTTATCGATGTCTTTATATAATTCTTCCATAAAGGGTCCAATCATTGGGCTCAAGTTTTTCCTTTGGTTATTTCAGTGTCTCGGTAGATACCAGTCGACTACTTCATTAACTAAAGTTTTTGTTAAATCTTTCAGAATTGTTTATTTTTATAATGTTGATTTTATAGTACAAAATATTCTCTTGGTTCTGCTTACTTCATTCTGCCCCAGTTCATACAAGTCTTCTCAGGTCTTTCTAAAGCCATTTACTTCTTTATTTATGAAAGAACAATAGTATTCCATTACATTCACACACCATAATTTGTTCAGCCATTCCCCAGTTATGGCCACTCTTCCCCACCTCTCCTTAGTTTCCACTGAAAAGGGAATTTTTGAAGCTATAGGACCTACCATATTGGTCCAGCCATTCAGGAAAGCAATTTGGAATTATTTCCCTAAAAATTATTTAACTGTGCATGTCCTTTGTCCCAGCAATATCACTTCTAGATTTATATACCAAGGAGATCAAAGAAAGAGGAAAATATACAATATGATATGATGTAACATAATATAATATGCATCGCATGATATGATATGGCAAGATTTAATATGATACAATATATGATTGCTATATGATATGATATGATGTAAGACAATGTAGTATAATATAATATAGTATATTATAGTATATAACATAACATAATATAACAGTGTAACATAACATAACATAACATAACATAATATAATATAATATAATGTAACATAACATAATATAATATAATATTCTTAATTCCTTAACTGATATTCCCAGGACATGCACTTTTTGTGCACTTTTGTTGCTCTTGGCCTCATCAATGGCCTTCCTAAAATGTCGGGACTAAAACAGAACACAGTATTCCAGATGTAGTTGACCTGGGACTGATAGAACAGGACAATTTCCTCCCTCACTGTGGACACTCTGTTTCCCATAATACAGTTTAGGAATATATTAACTTTCTTGGCTGACATTTATCACACTCTCAATTTACATTTAGATTTGTATTGTTGTTGAGTAGTTTCAGTCATGACTGACTCTTCATGGCCCTGTTTGGGGTTTTCTTGGTAAAGATACTAGAGTGGTTTGCCATTTCCCAAACAGATGAGGAAAATGAGGCAAACAGGGTGAAGTAACTTGCCCAGGGTCACACAGCTAGTGAATGTCTGAAGCCAGATTTGAACTCAGGAAGATGAGTCTTCCTGACTCCAGGCCCAGCACTAAACCTACTAGACCACCTAGCTAACTCTTAATTTAAAGCTGCCTCATAGATTTAGAGAGCAGCTGGGTGACACAGTGGATAGAGCACCAGGCCTAGAGTCAGGAGGACCTAAGTTAAAATTTGACCTCAGACACTTTATTAGCTGTGTGATCCTGGGCAAGTCACTTCACCCTGTTTGCCTCAGTTTCATCATCTGTAAAATGAGCTGGAGAAGGAAATGACAAACCACTCCAGTATTTTTGCCAAGAAGACGCAAATGGGGTCATGGAGAGTCAAACACGACTGAAACTACTTAACGATAATAAAAATCTAAATGTAAGTCGAGGGGCATGATAAAAATAAGTCAAGAAAGTCAATGTATTCTTAGGCTGAATTATGGGAAGCAGAGTGTCCGCATCTGGAATGTTGTGTTCTCTTTTAGCCCCCAACATTTTTGGAAGGCCATTGATGAGGCGGAGAGCTACCAGAGAAGAGCAACAAAAGTAGTGAAGGGTTTTCAAGTGCATCCCCCGGGAGTATCAGTTAAAGGAATTAAGGATGTTTATCCTGCAGAAAACCAAGTGGGATATAATAACTGCCTCCAGGTATTTGAAGGGCTGTCACTTGGAAGAGGGATTAGGCTAGGACTGTTTGGCCCTGAGGGCAGAAGGTGGAAAAAAAATGAGTGGATGTTACAAAAAGGAAAAGCCTCAGTTTGAAGTCGGGGAAAATCTTCCTAATAATGAGAATCGACCCACAGTGGAATGGCCTGCCTCAGGTGGTAGTGGGTTCCCCACCCCACCCCCTACCCCTACTGGTGCAATCCAAGGGCAAGATGAAGGATTGTTGCAAGAATAAGGCAGAGAGCATTCTCATTCAGGCACAAGATGGAATAACCCTTTCAACTCTTCTGACACTCTGATATTACAAATGAGAAAACTGAAGCCCCTGGGGGCAAAGCGGATTATCCAAAGACACACAGAGGCAGAATTTAGGACTAGAACCCAGAGCTTCTTAAATCTCAATCCACTGAACCATGCTGTGTCCACTCATGGGAATAGAGAATGATGATGATAATATAATATAGCACCTACTGTGTGGGGCCACTATGCTAAGCACTTTACAAATATTATTGCATTTGATTCTCACAACAACCCTGTGAGGTAGGTGCTATTATGATCCACATTTTACAGTTGAGGAAACTGAGGCAAACAGAGGTTAAGCTACTTGTTCAAGGTCACGCAGTATCTGAGGCCATATTTGAACTCAGGTCTTCCTGACTCCAGGCCCAGAACTCTGTTCATTGAGCCACCTAGCTGCCTCTTAATTTAAAGCTGCCTCATGGATTTAGAGGACAGCTGTGTGGTGCTGTGGATAGAGCGCCAGGCCTGGAGTCAGGAAGACTCATCTTCCTGAGTTGAAATCTGGCCTCAGACACTAGCTGTGTGACTCTGGGTAAGTCACTTCACTTTGTTTGCCTCAGTTTCCTCATCTGTAAAATGATCTGGAGAAGGAAGTAGCAAACCTTTCCAGTATCTTTGTCAAAAGAGGGGTCATGAGAAATTGGACATGACTGAACAACAACAACATAGATTTAGAGCTGGAAAGGACTTTATATTGAGTCTATCTAATTTTCACAGATGGGGAAACTGAGGCATTAAAAAACTGGGGGTCCAACATATCTTGACTTTGTTCCCAAACTGCTATAAGGTTTCAAAGGATGGGGTTTATTTGTCCTCCATTTATTGGTACTGCAGCCTCTCCAACGCCGTAGTAGGTCTTCATGAGTCAGTGTAGCTGAAAAACTCCTCCCCTGGTATCCAGCCTTGTGACAATATGCCTCTTCAAATGCAGGCTAAATTTCTTGCTGGGCAACATAAACTCTTTGAAGCCGGGGGCAGGTTTTCATTTTTTTGTCTATATCTCCAGTGCCAGAGCATAGTGATTAGACTGTCAGACTTGCGACTGTCTTGAGACCTGAGTTCAAATCTCAACTCTGACACTTACTAGCTGTGTGACCTCAACTGGGCAAATCATTGAACCTGAATTTCCTCGTTTGTTACATGGGGATAATAGTAACTTTAAAGGTAGTGTTAATAACCACAGTAAATTGACATTAGTATCTGTACATCACACTTCAATAAGACATCAAAAGAGGGCTTCAGTAAGAGACTTAGCATCTGGGCTATAAACAAATCACTTTGATATGCCTTAGTTTCTCTATTTGCCCAGTGAGGAGACCTTTTTTTTCTCTAGATGTGCTATGAGCACTAATGAGTTAATATGTGTGAAACGCCTTTAAACCCTTTCATGGGATATAATTATACAGTTATTATCATCAAGGACTTTCTGGGTAGGGTTTCCTCTAGCAGTCAGCCAAGTAAAGTATATTCTATGGTCCTTCTTTCTCCATTACCTCTTTGTAGGCATTTCCCCCAAGTTGGGGACCCTCAATTTACCCTTCCGGAATGAAAGATAGCCAGGAATAGCATAGTGTAGTGGGAAGCATGTAGGATTTGGTTTGGGGGGTTTGTTTGTTGAGGTTCAGTGACTTGCCCAGGATCGAACAGCTAGTAAGTGTCTGAGGGCAGATTTGAACTCAGGTCTTCCTGACTCCAGGGCCAGTGCTCTATCCACTTTGCCACCTAGCTACCCCAAGTCTGTAGGATTTGGAGTAACAATACTTGGCTTTGAATCTCAGCCCTTTCGCTTACTAGCTGTGTGATATTGGGCAAGAACCTAGGCCTCCATTTCCCCTTCTGTGAAATGAAATAGTTGAACTAGATGACCTTGAAGTACACTTCTAGCCCAAGATCGAGGATCCTGTGGTTCTCACACCCACCTTAACCTTGCTTCTCTCCAGTGCGATAGTGTCTCTGCCGGGTCCTTTCTCTAAGCCTTGAAGTCGATCCCCTCCCTCACCCAAGGTATGAACCAGAGCTCCTTCTCTGGAAATCCCGGGTGGCGCCTCCTGCCTCACCCCACAGCCTCTAGGTGATGCTTTTTTCAGCTTCATGGGCTGGGCTCCATGAGTCCTCCTTGGAATTCCTGGGTAAGAACCTTTTAAGCCTGCCTGATTTATGGACTTCCATTAGCTTTTCTTCTTGATGCTCTATCTTTGCCATCAACTCTCCTCCACTCCCATAATCCATAACCTCAGGATAAGTTGTCTTTTTTTTTTTCCATTAGCCCCTTCAATGGAGACCAAGGCAAGAGAGTATTTATTCTTCCCTGCAGTTCCCAAGTCTACTTGGCCTCATCCTCCTTCTATATCAGGGAGAAGCCGAATGTTACAGTGGACCTGTAGTCCAACAAACAGGTTCAAATGCCCCTCCAAACCCAGTTTCCTCCTTTGTAAAATGAGGATGTTGGACAAATGGCTTCTGAGGCCTCTTGCTGCTCTTCTTGCCCCCACCCATTCATTCCCATCTCTCCTTTCCCTAGTTTGCCTTCTGATGATCCCACAGCTGGCATGGCTGAGATGGAGTCTTAAGGATGACTTTCTTCAGCACCTAGTGACCTTTTCTCCCAGGAGAAATCATCTTCCCCTGCAACCTTCTCCCCCGGGACATCCCTTTGCCATGGAGACTCTTTTTTTGTGAGTTCCTTCTAGGGCCTCCATTTTGGGGAGGGTCCCAAGCCACCCAACCCTCCTTCCTCTCCTGGCTCTGCCTTTTCCTTTAGGACTTAAATACTATGCCCCAACACTTCCTCCTCCCATTTCCAGCTCCCTTTTGGGTATGGTCCTTAGAATGTAAGCTCCTTGAGGGAAAAGACTGTCATTTTTTTTCTTGATAATTGATTTATTTATTTTTAGTTTTCAACATTCACTTTCATAAGATTTTGAGTTTTAAATTTTCTCTCTCTCCTATTCCTCTCTGCCTCCCCCAAGACAGTGTGCAATCTGATAGAGACTCTACTTATACATTCATATTAAGCATATTTTCCCATTAGTCATGATGTAAAGAACAATTAGTACTAATGGGAGGAACCACGAGAATGAAGCAATAAAACAAAACAACACAGGCATAGGAGAGCCAATAGAAAGCCTCCATCTGCATTCAGATTCCATAGTTATTTCTCTGGATGTGGATAGCAGTTTCAATCATGAGCCTTTTGGAGATGTCTTAGATCCTTGCATTGTTGTGAAGAATCAAGTCTATCAAAATCAGTCATCTCACAACATGGTTGTTACTGCATACAGCGTTCTCCTGATTCTGCTCACTTCACTCACCATCAGTCCAAACACATCTTTCCAGGTTTTTCTGAAGTCAGCCTGTTCATCATTTCCTATAGCACAATAGTATTCCATTACATTCATATACCACAACTTGTTCAGCCATTCCCCAATTGATGGACATCCCCTCAATTTCCAATTCTTTGCCACCACAAAAAGAGCTGCTATGAATATTTTTGTACATGTGGGTCCTTTTCCCGTTTTTATGATCTTTTTGGTACATAGACCTAGAAGTGGGATTGAGAGGTCAAGATTCTTTTTTTTTTCTGATCATATTTGTATTTCTAGCATTTAGCACATTTAGTTTGTTGCCTGGTCTTTCTGTCTTATTTCTTCAGGTTTCATCTGTGAATTCAGGCTAAGCCATACTTCAGATAATTCTGTGACATCTTGGCAATAATGCTATCCTGGTAGCTCTCATTCCCTAAAACCTCCCTGAACTAAGAAGTTTCTCTTGTTACAGAATCTGCAATTTACAGATTAAAAAAAATGAAGCCTAGAGAAGACTTCCTTTAAATCTCAGATCATAAAAGGACAGCTAGGTGGCACAGAGGATACAGTACCAGCCCTGGAGTCAGGAGGACCTGAGTTCAAATTTGGCCTCAGACACATAAAGCTCACTAGCTGTGTGACTCTGGGCAAGTCACTTAACCCCAATTGCCTCACCCCCCCAAAAAAAGAAAGAATTGTTTAAGAATTACTGGGGGCATCTAAGGTGGTTCAGTGGATAGAGCACTGGCCCTAGAATCTGGAGGACCTGCATTCAAATCTGGCCTCAGACACTTAACACTTAACTAGCTGTATGACACTGGGCAAGTCACTTAATCCCACTGCCTAGCCAAAAAAATATATATATATACATAGATAGATAGATAGATAGATAGATAGATAGATAGATAGATAGATGAACAAATCTCAGATGATAGAGCTAGAGTTGGGAAAAAACCGAGAAGCCATTTATTAGAGGATGATAATATCCAGCCATAGCTGTAGTGATGAAGACTAATAATGATATCTGTAGGGTACCTTACATATATCATCCCTGCTGAGCCTGATAATAAGTCAATGAGGTTTGAGGGACATTATGTCAAGCATTTTATAAACCTTAAAGCAATAAAAGCTCGCTGTTGTTAGTGTGAAATTCTTGGAAGCAATAATTATTTGAAACAACTTCAAGTAAATGAAATGGAAACTGTTTCTTATGTGTGTGACTTTGGGCAAGTCTCAACTTCTCCCAGGCCTCAGTTTCCTTATGAATGAATGAATGCATAAATGAGAGAACAAATTAATAAATACGCATTTATTAATCACTTACTATTTGCCAAGCCCTGTGCTAAGCTCTGAGGACACAAAAAAAAAGGAAGAAAAAAGTCCCTGCCCTCAAGAAGCTTGTATTCTAAATAGATAATATACAAATATATAGCATAAATGAAAGGTAATTTGAGAGGGGAAGGTCTGCAGAAGATGGGCCTTGAGTCCATTTTTTTAGGTAATCAGAATTAAGTGACTTACCTACTGTCACACAGCTAGTAAGTGTCTGAGGCCAGATTTGAATTCAGATCCTCCTGACTCCAGGGCCAGTGCTCTACCCACTGTGCCACCTAGCTGTCCTTTTCAGTTGAGTCTTGAAGGACCTGAGAGAAGCCAAGAGAGCATTAATATACTTATCTTTTAAGAGTCAATGAGATAGGGGCAGCTAGGTGGCACAGTGGGTAGAGCTCCAGTCTTGGAATCAGAAGTACCTGAGTTCAAATCCAGCCTCACACATTTACTAGCTGTATGACCCTGGGTAAGTCATTTAGCCCCTATGGCCTCACCAAAAAGCAAAAAAAAATTTTTTTTAAAGTCAATGAGATAACGAAGACATATATGCTTTGAAAACTATTGAGTGCTATGGAAATGTGAGGGAATATGGTTATAATTTCATCCACACATCCAAGAGAACTATTACAGCTCAACAGCTCAGAAATGCCTCCTGACTTGTTAGTACTGAATACTATGGCACAAAGTGCTCCCAGAGGCACCGTGCTCAGTATCTAAGGCCATTTGGCTGCCCTCTCCAACAGCCCTGACATGTGCTAAAGTAGGCAATAAGGAGCGTGAGCCAACCTCCCTTTGTTGATTTAGAAACAAAAGAACATCCTACTGATAAGATAACATTTCAGGACATAAAATGGGTCCACTTTGTGCCCAGTAATCATCAGACACATCACAGAATTCTTTCATTTTTCTCCAGAATGTCAGTTGTGTGTTGATTGAATATCTGGATATGTGACTGGTTTTTTCAGTATTTATCCAGGCATTTTTCAAAGGGCAGACCTTGGCAAGTAGCCCTTCCCTCTAGGGAGCAAGGTCACCAGATCCTGGCTGACTGTTCTTATGACCTTAAAGAAAATTTAGTGCTACTATTGGAGGTTATCAACATGGTACTTGCTCATCTCCAAGGCTTAGTAATGGCCAGTCTGACTGAGACCTGAGGAGCTCATTCATCCATGTAACTAGCAATTATTTTAGCCCCTAGGACAGAGTCATGAAGCACCACCATTGAGGCCCATCAACATGAAAGGTGCCCTCAATTGAATCATCTCTGATGTGGACATAAATAAGACATAATACAGACACATTCAATTGAATGGGGGAAAAAATTCTAATTATATTCATGCAGAATCTAAGCTCTATGAAGGCAAGCATCCTTTGTTTTTTGTTTTTTGTTTGTTTGGTTTTTTTTGCCTTTGATTTCCTCAGAATCTAGCACAGCATCTGGTCCATAGCATGTTCTAAATAAATACTTATTGGATTCAGCTAAATTCAATGGTAGTTTTAGGGATGGAGTATTGGAGCTGGAAGATCATGGTGCAAAGAGAAGAAGGCTGGCTCAGAAATCACAGGACCTGAATTCAAATCCTACCTATGACACTTGCTACCTATGTAGCTTTGGGTGAGTCACTTTCCGGCCTGGGCCTCAGTTTTCTCATCTGTAAGATGAAAAGGTTGGACATGATGACCTCAGAGGTTCCTTCCAGGTCTGGATTTATGATTCAGTGATCTTGGAGGTCATCACTTTGTAGATTACGAATTTAGTCTCTGTTTCTAATAGCTCATGTTTAGTGCTTTCCAGGTGAAGAGAGCACTTTCCGTATAAGAAACATATGAGGCAGGAAGAATAAGTATCACATGAGAGGCAGGTTGCTATGATGTGGGTTCAGATCCTGCTTCTGATACTTGCTACTTGTGTGACCCTGGTAAATCACTTAACCCCTCTAAGGCCTCAGTTTCCCAAACTGTAAAATGAATGTTTTGGTCTAGATGACTTAGAATGTCATTTTAGTTGTATATCTATTTTGCCTATGGCTCCCTTTTTACAAATAAAGAAAATGAGGCCAAGAGAAGTGACGGGAACATCCATACAGAGCTTGAAGGAACTTCACAGGCTAAGTGCAAAATGGCAGAGCCAGGATTTGATTGAAGGCCCTTTGACTCTAAAATCAGCGCCCATTTCAGTATGCAGAACAGCCTCTCAAAGACTTCCAGGGTTAAGCCAAGGATCAAAATTTGGTCTTCAGACTCTATTGGGGCTATGCATTTCTCATTAGAATATAGCAGAAGCAGCAGCAGCATGACCTTCTTCTTCCTCTTCCTCTCTCTCAGTCTCCTTCCTCTTCTTGTTCTTCTCATCCTCCTCCTCCTCCTTCTTTCTCTTCCTTCCCTTCCTTCTTTCTCCTCCTCTTTCTTTCTCCTCCTCCCCCTCCTCTTCTTTCTTCCTCTACCACCACAATTTGATTTCTATATAAACTTCATTTAAAAGAAGATGACAATGAGATATTAACATCAACATAACATCAAATAGAAAAGAATAGTAACAGGATAACATCTTGTCCCACTATGAGTTTGTGAACTTTACTAAAAAGAATCAAATGAGCTAAAAGTATCATAACTGCCACTACAATTTATAAAGTGCTCTAAACCTTGCAAAGCACTTTACATGCATTGCTTCATTTGATCCTCATAGCAACCTCATAAGGAATATCCTAGAAAAGTTATTATTGCTATTTTACAGACGAGGAAATGGAGACTGGCCTTGGTTCACAGAACTAAGTTGTAGATATGGAATTAGGACCTCAATTCTTCTGACCCTAAGTCAAGCACTTTTTCCGATATAGGCAGAAAAGGAAATTGAAACCTACATTTATGTTTGTCAGTTTGATGACTAGGGTTATAGGATCATATAATTAAAGAGTTTTGTGCTAGAAGAGACTTCAGAAATCTTCTCATCGGGATTATCTAAAAGGATGGGGGGAAGAGACAGCTAGGTGGTGCAGTGGATAGAGCACCCACCCTGAAGTCAGGAGGACCTGAGTTCAAATCTGGCCTCAGACCAAACACTTGACACTTAGTAGTCACGTGACCCTGGGCAAGTCACTTAATCCCAATTGCCTAAAAATAAAAAAAAAATTTAAAAAGGATGGGGTGAGAAGAGAGTTAACTATGGAATCCTAGGTTCTGAGTTGAAAGGGACCAACCACAGTGACCATCTAGGTCAAAGCATAGAATGCAAATTCTCTCTACAATATGTCTGGTCAGTTCTTATCCAGTCTTGTTGCTTGAAGGCCTCCAGTAAGGCAGCCCATTCTATTTTTGGACAGCTCCGATTGATGAAAAGTTCAATCAAATCTAAATTTGCTTCCTTGTAATTTCCATCTATTTATTACTCCCAATTTTACTCTCTTTAGTGATGAAAAACTAGTTTAATTCACATTGAATCCAACTTTAAAACCAATATGATAGTCCTTCAAGTTCTTGAAGACAATTATCATGCCTCTTCACCCAAAGTCTTCTCCAAGCTAAGCATATTCACACCTGACATGGACACATGGTTCTTTATCATCTTTGTTGCCCCACCATGTATACTGTCTCCAAAACCTCCTCTCTTTTACTGTCCAAGGTACCACCATCATCCAAGTCATCCAGGATTACAACCTATGTTATCTTTGACATCTCACTATCTCTCACCCCCCCATATCCAATTAGTTGTCAAGTCCTATCATCTCTACTTTCTCAATATCTCTGTCCCCTTCTCTCCTCTGATACTGCTACCACCCTGGTACTCATTACCTCATGCCTAGACTATTGCAATAGCCAGTTATTTGGTCTCTTTTTTCTCCTCACGCCAGTCCATCTTTCGCTTAACCATCAAGTTGACCCTTCTAAAATGTATCAAACTTCCCCTACCCGCCCCCATTCAATAAAATCTGGTGGCTACCTATTACATATAAAATCCTCTATTTGGTTTTTAGAACCCTTCATAACTTTGCCCCTTCCTACTTTCTAGTCTTCTCATACCTTACTCCCCCTATCCCCAGCCATGTACTCTTCAATCTAGTGACAATGTCCTCCTTGCTATTCCTCAAACAAAACACTCCATAGTCCAACTCTGGGCATTATTACTGGTTGTCCCCCATTCCTGCAACTCTCATCTCACCTTGGTTTCCTGGCCTACTTCAAAATTCAGCAAAAGTCCTACCTTCTACAGGAACACTTTTCTAATCATCCTTAATCTCAGTGCCTTTCCTCCAGTATTATCTCCACTTTATCCTGAACATATTTTGTTTGTATATTGTGGCTTGCATGCTGTCTTCCCTTAGACTGTGAGGTACTTGATATCAGGAACTGTTTTTTTTTGCTTTTTTTGAATCCTCTGTGCTTAGCACAGTCCCTAGCGCATGTACTAATAAATACTTATTGACTTAACATTTATGTCCCGTCTAAAATGTGGTGTCTAGAAGTGAGCATAGCATTACACAACTAAAATGAAAAACACTGGGACAACCCTCTCCTTAGACCTTGACACTAGACCTTCCTTTTTGCCCCACTTAATAATATTTTATTTTTTTCCAATTACATGTAAAGATAGTTTTCAACATTCACTTTTATAAGATTTTGAGTTCCAATTTTTTCTCTTTTCCTTCCTCCTCTACCTCCTCCCCAAAATGGCAAAACAATCTGATATAGACTATATATGTACAACCATATTAAACATATTTTCACATTGGTCATGTTGTGAAATCATTATAGGAACAAAAGGGGAAAACCATGAGAAAGAAAACAAAAAAAAGTGAAAAAATAGTATGCTTCAATCTGCATTCAGACTCGACAGTTCTTTCTTTGGACGTGCATAGCATTTTCCATCATGAGTCTTTTGGAATTGTCTTAAATCATTGTATTGTTGGGAAGAGCTAAGTCTATTGTAATTGATCATCACACAATGTTGCTGTTACTCTGTACAATGTTCTCTTGGTTCTGCTCTCTTCACTCACCATCACTTCATGTATATCTTTCCAGGTTTTTCTGAAATCTGCCTGCTCATCACTTCTTATAGAACAACAGTATAGAACATTCATGTACCACAACTTGTTCAGCCATTCCCCAATTGATGGGCATCCCCTCAATTTCCATTCTTTTCCACTAGAAAAAAATATTTTTGCACATGTGGGTCTTTTTCCATTTTTTTATGATCTTTTTGGGATACAGACCTA
This sequence comes from Vombatus ursinus, assembly GCF_900497805.2. NCBI lineage: Eukaryota > Metazoa > Chordata > Mammalia > Diprotodontia > Vombatidae > Vombatus > Vombatus ursinus. The sequence goes on along the minus strand of NW_020941065.1, from coordinate 3,072,625 downwards.
GTAGTGGTATTGCTGGATCTAGACCTTTTTTTTTTTTTGGCTAGGCAATGGGGTTAAGTGAGTTGCCCAGGGTCCCAAAGATAGTAAGTGTTATGTGTCTGAGGTTGGATTTGAACTCAGGTCTTCCTGAATCCAAGGCCGGTGCTCTATCCATTGCACCACCTAGCTGCCCCCGGATGTGGACCTTTCTTAATGCAACTTCAAATTATATTAGCATTCTCAGCTAGCATATCACATCATTTATTCTCATTGTCTTCATTCCACTAAAAAATTCCAGTTTTTTTAGATGAACTACTGTCTAGCTATTCCTCCCTCAGTTTACAGAACTCAAGTTGACTTCTTATCTAAAAAAAATGTTATATTTATTTCTATTATGTTTCCTTAACAGATAGGCAAGAACTTGGTTGATTCCACTAAGGTGGAAGCAATTTCTTTATCAGCCTCTGTCTACAATCAGATCAGTGACTTGTTAAAGCAAAGATCAATATCCATACCAAACTGGCAGGAAGAATAGAAAGGAGAATAAAAAATGGTATGAAATTGCCCAAGTAACTTCAATTTGATTTATTTAAACAAGCTAATGATATTGAAAAATGGATAACCAATGCAGAAACAAACATCAACACAGACAATAAGCATTGCCTACATAAGTTCATTGATATAAATCAATCACCATAATAAGGAGACCAAAAGATCTCAGAAACTGCCTTAACTAGTTAACAATTGGACCTCTTACTAAGCAAAAGGATATGAAAGCCAAAGAAGACACTGGTTTAAGGCATAAATTCATCTGTAAAATCATATGATTTGCTGGGAGCAATATCCTGAGCCCTAACCATGCCCCTCCCCCAAAGTTAGACTAGTTTTTCTTTTAAAAGCATTGAAGCTTCCCCTAGAATTAATTGGTTCAAGTCACTAAGGCTCAGTCCATTGCTGTAGTTTCCTGATCCCTGGGGCAGAAAACAGCCAGGACGAGGCTTACGAGTTGTGTGACCCTGGGCAAGTCACCTAACCCCAATTGCCTCACCAAAAAGAAAAACCAAAAGAAAAAAGAAAAAGAAAACAGCCAGGACATGAGAGGGTAGAGCACTTCCCTCTAGTTTGTAAGCACATACCAGCAGCAAGAACTACCTCTGGAAGGTATGATTTACTGAATTACTGATATACTTTACTGAAGTACTGATTTACTGAATTAATTCTTTATCTTGGATGAACATTTCTCTGTTCTGATTGTTCTTCCACTGTTTTGAGGAAGCAACAAGATAGTAGGGTTGGGTCAAGCCCAGCCCACAAAAAATAAACAAGAAACATGGGAAAATTTATATGAACTACTGCAAACTGAAAGAAGCAGAACCAAGACAAGACCATCCACCACAAACACAACAATGAAAATTTTAAAGAGATTATTAAAAGGAAGTTGAACTCTTAAGAAATGGGAAAAACAAAGGACATCCCACAGATGAGAAAATAAAACATAAGGGACTTATAGGATAGAATATTGTGAACACTGCCCATCAACTGTCTCTATCAGATATCTTTGTTTAACTGTTCAAACTGAAGGGGTATAGGGTAGGAATTACTGTGACAAAAGGCATTAATAATATGTACTTTAAGTTTATTTTTAAAAGTTTTATGGAGGAAGATGGTAAAATATATTGTCACAATGAAGGTTGTTAATAAGATCAAATGAGATACATGTAAAGAGCTTAGCACAGTACCTGGCATTCAGTAGGCACTATATAAATGCTTATTCCCTTCTTTTTCCCTTCTCTTTATTTTCTTAAGCATTTATTAAACACCTACTATGTACCAGGCACTGTACAAGAATTATCTACTTTAATTCTCCCAACAACCATGGCAAGGTAGATGTTACTGTTATCTCTATTTTACAGTTTAGGAAAAATGAGGCAGAAAGAGGTTAAGTGACTTGCCTAAAGTCATACAGCTATTAAGCATGTGAGGCTGGGTTTGAGACTGGACTCCCTCACTCTCTAGGCCCATCACTCTACCCACTTTTCTATTCAGATGCCTCACAAAACGGCAAGGGAAGAAAAAAAAAGAGTGGAAAACAAATTTATAGGAGCTTGTCAAGAGACCTATGAAAAATTATCCAACTGACATTAAAGGATAACATAAGAATAACATACAGATGAAAAATAGAAAAGATCTGTCAAGATTTCTAATACAATTATTTGTATCAGAAATAATTTTCTCCAATAATGCCAGTGGAGATACCACATTTGGACTCTAACAAAAGAGTTATCAATGAGCTACATTAGAAAATAGAAGACACTACAAAAGCACAAAAGAAAATAAAGATTCTACAAGGAAGAAGCTAGATAATGAAAACAAAAACCAAGAGAAATCAATTTATTTAAAATGTATTAAATTTAAATATTATTAAAATGTATTAAATATTAACTTATTTTGGGTTTTTATTAGAATTTATCCATTTTGAATTTTATTAAAATTCATTTAATTTTCATTTTAATATTTATTAATGTTAATTTTATAAAGTTTATTGAATTTAAATTTTAAAATTTATTTAAATTTATTTAATTTTAAAATTTATTAAAATTTATTAAATTTGAATTTTTAAAATGTTTAACAAATAAAGATGCAAAGAGAAACTGAATACGACCAAGTATACTTAAACACTGGACATGATGCAATATTGAGGATGTCCAGAGATCAGTTTTCCAGGTATGTGGGGGAAAAAAAGACAAGATAACAAAGTCTTGAGAGGAAAAAATCTGGATTTATTGTTATTGAAAGAAGGTGACTGAGAGAATATTACTATGACCACATTTTCATGGTCCCAAGAATGAACCAAAGATATGAATAGAATACAAGGACTTATTGTTCATCAACTATTAAAGAAGAAAAAAGGATTTGATTCAGTTAAATGAAATGCTTCTTAAAGTCTCTCCTCCAACAAGGTGTTTTCTAAGCTTCTGTCAAAACCATACAGGATTCCTTGGAAAGACAGAAAAACAGAGCCAACTTTGTTTGACAGCCTCATGGTTTTTAACATCAGGAGAGGAATGGAAGAGTGAGATGTATGCTCACACAATCAGAGATTTGGAATTTGAAGAGACTTTAGGGGTCACTTGGTCCAACTGCTTCATCTCACAGATGAGTAAACTGAGACCTAGAGAAGGAAAAGAAGTCTACCAAGGCTTTTGTGGTTCAGTCGTTTTTCAGTCTTGTCTGATTCTTTGTGAGCTAATTTGGGGTAAGCTCTGGAAAGATACTGGAGTGATTTGCCATTTTCTTCTCCAGCTCATTTTACAGATGAGGAAAGGCTACCCAAGCAATAATGAGCAGGCCCTTTGACTCCAAACCCATTACAGTGTCCAGTGTTCCACACTGCCTTTCAACAAAAGAGCTTGCGACGGTGATCAAAGACAGACAGTGACGAGCCCAAATGAAAAAAGAAATAATGCTCAAGGTCCTCAGCATACTACTATTTGTGGATGGTGATCAGGTATGTGTGCTAGGACCAGCTCTGACTGACTATGAGAACAATTTGTTAAATTTTCATTGTGAGCAATGATACCTCAGAAATCAGTAATCACCTTGAATCAAAGCTTGATTTATTGTTTGGTTGACTCTCTAGGCTTAAGAACGTGTTAATAATGCAGATTAAACTTAAAAGTGTGTATCTGTATGTATCTATATTTATTGATTGATTGATTGATTTTTATTTCTTCTTTCCTATTTTCCTTCCTTCTTGTTTTCCTCATTCCCTCCCTCCATTCATTCTTCCTTTCTTCCTTCTTTTTTCCTTTATTTCCTTGTTTCCTTTCTTCCTCTTTCCTTCTTTCCTCTCCTTTCTTTCTTCATTACTTTCTTTTCTTTTTCTTCCTTCCTTCCTTTCATTCTTCTTTTCTTCCCTTATTTTTCTTCTTTCATCTTTCTTTCTTTCTTTTGTCTTTCTTTCTTTCTTCCTTTTCTTTTCTTTTCCCACTAATATAGGATTTAGCTGGACCAGAGTAGAAGGCTCAGGAAATGAAGTCATAATCAGAATGAAGGTCTAATGATTGGAGGATAATGGTAATAACAATCACAATAACAACAATGATGGCAATAATAATATAATAAATAACTGTCATTTATTTCACCCTTTAAAGTTTGTAAAAATGCTTAACAAATATTATCTCATCTGAGTTTCACAACATGCCTGATGGCAATCCATTTAAGCTGTTTTCCCACTAGAATGTGAGCTTTCTGAGAGGCAAGGATTGTTTTTATTGATAATGATAATAATTAGCATTTGTAGAGCACTTTAGGGTTTGCAGAATACTTTACATATATTATCTCCTTTGATAAGCACAATAAACCTATGATGTAGGGTCTATCATTAGCCCCATTTTACAGATGAGAAAAATGAGGCTGATAGAGGATAAGTAATTTGCCGTGGGTCACAGAGCTAGAAAATATCATGGGATTGGATTGGTACTCAGAATTATCCTGGTTCCAATTCCAACAATCCATCCACTGTACCATCTTGTTACAAAAGGTTTTGCCTTTCTCTGTATCCCCAGTGCTTAATATACCTGGCACAATGTAGGCACTTAATAAATGCTTGGGGCCTGACTGATTCTAGTGAACCACAGAATATCACAGAGCCTCTTGAATGAGATCCATGCCCCAATTTCTCATCTCCCCCAAGCCTTGGAATATCCACACTGGATGCATCCTCTGCCCATTTGATTGGATGGCCCTTCCCAGAATTTCCACTGAATGAGGATGGTCAGGCCAGCCATGATTCATTGTTCCTCTTGCTGTAGTTGGGATTTCCTCTACCATGTCCCCATACTGCCTTCTCCTCCCCACCCCACCCCCATTTCAGCTTCCTTTTATGCTTTGTCTTCCCCCATTAAAACATAAGCTCCTTGAGATCAGGAATTGTCTTCCTTTCTGCTTATATTTGTATTCTCAGTGTTTGTCATAGTGCCTGGCACATAGTAGTCTCTTAATAAATGCTCGCTGACTGATTTGCTATTAACTGACTATCCACACATGAAAAACCAAATGGATGAACAATTCCTTTCATTCAGATTGATATGCCAATTGTTCCTATTGATATACCCACCAATCACCCTTAAAGCTCATCCATCAGTACACAAATCTGCAACAGACATTGTATATGGACCACATGCCAGGCCCAGAATGGAACAGAAAGAGAATCGGCTGGATTGACTTTGAAAAATTGCATAGCTCTTTTAATGGCCCAAAGCTTCTCTCTGAAACATCTTTCTTTTTGACAATATTCTTTCAGTAATGGTATATGGCTTTGAGTCATGGGAGTCTACAGTCTTCAAAGGCTTGAAGTTGAGGGTTACCCAGAGGACAATGGAGAGGTATATGGTGGGCAGGAACGAGCTCAAACGTGTTACCAAGAACTGCATGAGACAATCTAAGTAGAGGATGCCATCAATGAAATATATGGGCAGGATAGCAAATGACTCATTTACCTGTGGCTAGAGCAAAGGATAACCAATGGCCATGTGGTCTACTAGCATTTGAGTAATGTCAAAGGGTAAAGAGGAAGGCCCCTAGAATGTTGGGCGGACTTCCTCTGGAAAGTGTGTGAGAGGATACAGATCGAGTCACACAGAGGGAGAAGGAATGGATGGACAACGATCCACATAAGACCAATTTTCTTGCTTCCATTCTCTTCCTTCCACTCACACAGCACCACCCTAGTTCAGGCTGTCAGCTCTTCTCTCCTGGACTATTGCCACAATGGGTTTTCCTGCCTCCAGACTCTCCCCTCTAATCTATCCTCAACATAGCTGCCAAAGTGATATTCCTGAAATACAGGTATAAACATGCCACTTTCCTGCTAGGTAAAGAGCACATTAGCAGCTAAGTGGTACGGTGGATAGATTGGTGGTCCTCAAGTCAGGAAGATCTGAGTTCAAATCCAGCCTCAGACACTTACTGGCTAGATGACCCTGGGCAAGTCACTTAACCTCTGTCTGCCCCAGTTCCCTCAGCTAAGAGTAAAATGGGGAGAACAGCACTAGCTCCAAGGGATTGTTGAGAAAATCAAATGAGATAACATTTGTAAAGGCCTTATTGCTTATTTTCCTTCCTTTCCTCCCTCTCTCCCTTCCTTCCTTTCTCCCTTCTTCCCTCCCTCCTTTCCTTTCCTTCCTTTCTTTCTTCCTTTCTTTCTTCTCTCCCTTCTTTCCTTCCTTCCTTCCTCCCTCCCCTCCTTTCCTTCCTTCCTTTTTTCCTTCCTTCCTCCCATCATACACACATTACACAGTTAACTCCTTGTCTTCACATACCCCATGCCCAAAACACATTCCCGCCTCACCTCTGCTCTTAGAATACTTGACCTCCAAATTTCAGCTCAAGGCCCCTCCTTCAGGAGGCCTTTCCTAATCCCTCTTAGCTGCTAGCACCTCTCCTCTTTCCACCCCCTAGTAATCTCTGTACCAGGCCAGCCTTTTAGATGCTACTTCCCAATTCCCACTCTCCTAGGCTGGCTACTGCTCCCTTCAGGGGACCGGGGAGTTTGGAATGGTTTTCTAACACCCATCAGCCTCACCTAATGCCTAGCAATGTAGTTTACACCTTTGATAAAGTAACTGATTCAACTGAGGAACTTAGACATTGCTCATACTTCTTTTACACCTTTGATTAATTGATTCTTCACCTCAAAGAGACATCTCCTTTCATGAAGGCATCAAGGCTTGAAACATCTTGTTAGCTACAATAACTAGGGCCTAGGGTCTCCAACCTCCCTTTACATCTCTTATTCACTTTGCATAAATTTGGTACTCACTTATATGGGCACATGCTGTTTCCCCAGGAAGAATTGGAGCTCTTCCCAAAGAGGAATTATTTCATTCTTTGTATTTCTATCCCCAGCACCTAGCTGGATTGGTGGAAGAATAGATGGAGACACATAGTAAGATATATGTGTGTACATAGGTATGTGTGTAAATATGGATATACGCATATGCCTATGTGTGCACATGTGTATGTGCATATATGCACATATGCATGTATACACATGTGTATACGTGCACACATGTAGCTGGATGGATGAATGGATAGATAGATAGGTCTTGGGATGAAAAAAAGGTCAAAAATGGTCTGACCTCAGCAAGCATAAATTCTAATGGGGGAGACATGCAAACAACTAGTTACATACTATAACCCCCCCCCCCCCACAGACACACAAGCAGGGATTCAAACTCAGGTCCTCTGACTCAAATTGACTAAATCACAAAGAGGCAAGTGACTTGCCCAGAGTCACACAGCTAGTTGTGTCTTCCTGATATAGTCTTTTCACTATACTAGCTGACATTTACATTCTCGTGGGTTTTTTTTAGTCAATCAACAAACATCTATTAAGTACCTGCTATGTGCCTAGCACTGTACTAGGTACTGTAGATAGATGGAAGAAAAGACAATATCACAATCCTTGCTTTGTAGTTTGTATATGAAGCACGCAGGGCAGCAATCGTTATCTCTTCTTTGCTGTGTTTCCTTCAGGTCGCATAGCTAAGACGCTGGCAAAGATGGGCCTCCAACCCCCAGCAGGAGCTCTTTCCTCACCACCAAAGCTGGCTGGAGGCCGCCTTCTTCATCTCCAAGATTGGCTCAGACTTGCAGAGAGCCAAGTACCTTCTGGAGGCCAGCAAACCTTTCACCAGCCCCGCCCACACTTGATGACTCCAGCCCCATGGGTCCTTGCCCCACTCACCTGCCCTCCCCTTGCTCCCTGCCTCTCTTGGCTTCCACATGGGGACATCACGATCCCCTGGCCATGTTACCCAGCCCTTTCCCCAACAGACAGCTCTTGTAAATGCTAACTAAAAAGGCAATAACTAAACTAACAAGGCCTCTTTCTGCACCCCCTGTCTCCTGGCTTCACCCAGAGGAAATCAGTCCAGATTTTTTTTCCCCCATAGTAAATAAATAGTTAATATCCTTGCACAGAGAGAAAGACACACCTCCCTACAGAAGCAGCCTTGACTTGGGCAGCTCTTTCCAAGCTCTTTATTTCTTCTTTGCTCCACTGAACCCTCCCCCATCTCCCGTCCCCCCTCCCACCCGTAACACTGGAACCTGCTTCAGGTCTCTTGGCCGCTGAAGAAAGCAGCCTCACAGCAACAATAGATGGAGAAGCCAAGGCAACAGCTCCCTATGGACATGAATCATAACAACCCGGAAAAAATAGCCAGCAGAAAGCAGAGATGAGAGAGAAAGAGTCCCGGGAACCACTTTTTAAAAAACCAAATTATAAATAATCTATAGTTTATAGTTTTATGTATAATCAATTCTGAGTCTTTACGGATTGGGAGGGGGGAGTTTAAATAATCACATTTAGAAAAATCTTAAAAATTAATATTTGAAAATTTAACATATTTTTTTAAAAAAAGACAGTCTCTGCAGTGTAATTGACCCCTTGCCTCATTTATTTTATTAATCAACCAATTCAACAAGCTTTCACTAATTGATTACGATGGGCTTGGGGCACTGTGCTAAGTGCTAAGGATACAAAGGTAGGTTAAAAGTTCCAGTCCTTGAGAGCTTGCATTCTAACTGGGGAAGGAACTTGTAAATACATCGGGGAAATACTCAGACAAAGTAAACGGAATGGCAAGTTCCCGAAAGGTAGAGTCTGTCCCATTTCTGTGTTTGGGTCTCAGGTACCTGGCTCCAGGTAGACCCTTGATGAAACCGGACTTCCAAGAGGACAGGATTACTCATATTGCTTCCTCAGCACTTGGCCCAATGCCTGACACATAGTAGGTGCTTAACAAATGCTTTTGAATTCTCTGGTTGCTTAATGCTTAAAAATAGTATAAGCTTGAACAAATCACCCTATTTGGGTTTCAGGTTCCTCATCTGTAAAATGTTGGGGTTTCATTCAATTCAATAAGCATTTATTCAGCATCTGCTCAGCACTGACTGCACAGAGACAGTTTTGTAAAAATCTCCATTTATCTTAGTGTATTTATGAGACACTAGATGAAGTCAGAAATACCTGGGTTCGAATTCTACTTTAGACATTTGGTACGTGGCAATGATGGAATGAGTGTACCTCTCTTACAATTACATTCTCTTAGAAGCTGGAAGGGACAGCTTGGTGGTGCAGTGAATAGACCAACTTTCAAATCCGACCTCAGACACTGATTAGCTCTATGACCATGGGACCCTCATTGCCTCAAAGAAAAAGAAGTTGGAGAACATGAGTTCTAAGGTCCATTCTATCTCTAAGTGTATGATTTTATATCTACTACTACACATATTATACACATACATATGTGTATAACAAATTAATAGATATAGTGACATAATTAGAATGATATAGAGTATATTGGTGTATCATAATGTAATGAAGCATATTTTGTATGTAATATATTGCATGTAACATACATATATAAGATGATTTATATATACAATATAAACTTTTTCACCAATACCTTAATTGAAGCATAATTTGGATAGACTTCCTTTGAAAGGCAAGATCTTCTGCTGTTCTCTCCTTCTGCTGCGTTGACCTTAATTAACTGACCTACACAAAGCCCTGGCCTTCCCTGAATGGAAAGTGGAGATCAGACAGGTTACTAACCCTATCCAATTAGAATATTGCATTTACCTGTTTATGGATTTCTATCTGCAATGCAGATGCTAGCACTTGAAATTCGTAATAAACCAAGGGTCAATTACTTCTTCAGGGTAGGGCACTCCCACCATTCCCACAGCTCTATAACTGAATAAATAAGCCTGAGGAAATTAACTAAGTCACACAGAGGCAAGTGACTCATCCAGGGTCACACAGTTAGTTGTGTCTTCCTGATTCCAGCTTTCTACCTAGTAGGTTACCCTAACTCCATAATACCTCTAATAATAGTGGACATTTACATAGTGTTTTGAAGGTTTAAGAAGTGCTTTGGAAGCATTATCTGACTTGAGATTGTCCCTAGGTATAATCTAAAATTGTAATTTAGATTGTAACTTTCCCTCCATCAGACCCCAAAGGCAAGGACAAAGTCCTCTAAGCTATTATCTCCATCCATGGGAAGATGGCAGATGTCATTACGGAGCTTCAGAACTAGGGCCCCCAAGCCAGAAAGGGCCCTTGGTATCTTTGCCCAATAAAAAACACATTGATCTCCTGTAGCCATTTCCCTTATTCTCAGTGTCTCTGATAGGGGGAAGGGTCAGGGCACTAGCAAGCACAATATTCTGTATATATATTTCTTATAACTTTTTTTTTTGGTGGATGACATCTCTCTCAATGGAATGTAAGTTCTCTGAGGGAAAGGATGCCTCATTTCTGTGTTTGTGCCTCTGGCACCTAACACTGGGTCTGGGACATAAGAGGTGCTTCATAAATGCTTACTGATTGGTTATTTGATTCCATTTCATTAAAAATGAGGCAGCTACCTGCCAAAGTAGATGGAATGCCAGACTTGTAGTCAGAAAGACCTGAGTTCAAATCCTGCCTCAGACATTTACTTAGCTGTGGGATGCTGGGGAAATCATCTAACCTTTCTTGCCCTCAATGACTTCATCTGTAAAAGGGGGATAATAATAGCACCTACCTTTCACAAGGTTGTTATGAATTTTTGAATGTGATAATATTCATAAAACACTTTGCAAATATTAAAGCACTACGTAATTGCTGGCTATTGTCATTATCATAAAGGCTCACGGTGGATTGGTTTGGATTAAAGCTGGGTCTCCTGGCAGCTAGGTGGTACAGTGGAGAGAGTGTAGGGCCTGAAGTCAGCAGGATCCTAGTTCAAATTTGGCCTCAGACACTTACTAGCTATGTGACCCTGGGCAAGTCACTTAACCCTGACTGCCTCAAAAAAAAAATGATCTTATTTTATTCCTATGTAAAATGGAATCCTTAATCTCTCAACTCCAGAGAGTTAGTGTGAGACTCAAGTGGTATCATTTTTGTAAAGAGATTTTGAAAACATTAAAGGTAATGTAAAAAGAAAACTTCACATACACATCCCCCTCCTCCTAACACAAAGACCTCTTCTCTCCCTCTCCCATCCTCTTTCTTCTTCTTCCATGTTAAATCTTCAACATACTGATAGTGCCCCCCACCCCAAACATAGCTTTGCCCTTTCAGGCATCCTTGAGACCATATCTGATGCTAATTTCTCTTCTGCTCAATTATATGTCCACCTTCTGATAGGTGGCCAGCCAGCTCCTTCTTATACCTCCATTATTTTTTCTTTCATTTTTTATTGATAGCTTTGTTTTACCTCACCTATATTTCCCAATAGTTCTCCCCATCTTTCTCCTCCCAAGGGACATCTCTTACAACAAAGAATTAAATATATCAGCAAATCAGTCAAGTCCAACATTATATGTAGTGTTCCACACCCACAGTACCCCACTTTGGTAAAGAAGGGAGAAAAACAGTAAGCTTCCTGCAACCTCTCTTAGTTCCAGTGATTTCCCTCTGTTAATTATTTCCTATTTAGCTGCCTGTAGTTTACTTTTTATGTATTTTTTTGCATATTTTCTCCTCTATTAGATTGTAAGTTCCATGAGAGCAGGAACTCTCTTTTGCCTCTTTTTGTATACTCAGAATTGAGCATAGTGCCTGGCACATAATAGACACCTAATAAATGTTTACTTATTGCATCCAGAGAAAGAATTGATAAATAGAAGTATGTATGGAATAATTATATATGTATATGTATATGTATATATGTGTGTGTGTATATACACATATATTTTTATGTCTAATGGTAGCCATCTCTAGGGCAGGGAAGGGGAAAAGAAAAAAAAATGAGAAAAAAAAGAAATTTACATGATAACTTTATTACATATTCAAGAGGAATTGTGCAATCATCTTTTTTTAATATTATGTAAATGCTTGTTTTATTCCATAAATTAAAAATAAAATTTTTTTTAAAAAAATGTTTAATGAATTGAAGAAGAAAAAAAAGGGGGGGTGAAAAGAGGTCCTTTCCAGCCATCCTTTAACTCAGCCTCAAAAGCTATCTCTCTCTGTCTCTCTGTCTCTGTCTGTCTCTCTCTCTTTTGTATCCCCAGCACTTAGTACAATTCCTGACACATAGTAGGAGCTTAATAAATGTGAATGAAATTGAATTGTCCATGATAGGGCTTCTCTAGGAGTGAATTTCCACCTCTGCTACTGTTCAAACCATTTTTGACCATTTTACCCATCCATCCATCCATCCATCTTTACCCTCCACAATTGACAGAGGCATCTCTGGCCTTACTCAGCTCCCTCCTGCCTTCTTTGGGGAAATCTTCCACAATAGAGAACTTGTTCAAGGTCAAAGTGGTAACAAGTGGCAAAGTCAAGGTTTGAACCCAGGAACCTGTAACAAAAATCAAGGTCATAGAAATTCCACAGGCTCATAGATCTTGAGCAGGAAGGGAACTTAGAGCCCATGTGGTGATACTGACCCCCTCATTTTACAGATGAGGAAAACTGAGACCCAGAGAGGTATACAGATTTACTCAAGGTTACAATCAAAGATTCAGATTCAGGATTCCAACAAAATTTTGGACGAAAGTCAGGCCTCCTAACCACCATAACAAAAATCCATTCCACCCCTCCCCTCATCAACCCACACTTAGCATTGATCAGGGACCCATCTCACTTGCCTGAAGTAAATGCCTTGTAACAGGCCCCACTCCACTTTCTGGGACAGAAAGAGCTGGGTGTTGAGAGTGTCAAACATCCCCTTCTGAGTGTTTCTGGCTCCAGAGCACCCCATCCTGAAGAGCTTGGCTGAGAGGGGCTTTCAGCAGGCCCTGAGAGGTGGCAACAGGCCTCTGTGAAGACAAGGAACCCACCCACTCCCCTCCCACCCTTCTGCAGAGACGCTGGGGCAGTGAGGGAGGGAAGATTGGAAGCCAGATTCCTAAGGCATCTGGATAATATCAGTCACTCAACTGTCTAGGGGACTGGGGTGGGGGGAGGGTGGGGGAGAAGGAAGATCTCTCCCCTTAGAGAATGCTAAATACTACTGTCTTTGGGCCTGAGGTCTGAATCTTGGAGACCGATTTCTGGAGATGGACCCTGCCATACTCATCAGCCATGAACTCTGCTCCTGTGCACAAGGCCTCATTAGCTGGAGGGCAGACACAGGGACCAAAGGAAAGCCAGAGGTCAATTATGATATTTGTCTGACAGAGAGAATGAGGGAGGGAACCAGGGCCCAGACTTCTGGCTGGTCAGCAATGGGGGGAAAGCGGAGGGGGGGAGAAAGAGGAGGGGAAGACGATCAATCTCTCCCCCTCTTGGGGCTTGCGATGCAAAACTGAACCTGATGCTTCCCAGACAGGTCGGCACCAGGGGTCATTTCTGTAGGCTGTAAGGATTGCTGATAGCAGCTGTACAGACAGGTGTAAATCTGTCCCAACATTCCTGTCCCCACCCTCCTTGTTCTCCTCACCTGAAGCTGGGCCCATTTATTACACAGCCCTGCAAACAACTCAGACCTCCAACGGGCTTAAACACACAGTCCCCAGGCACACACAGATTTAACACTGCCTGGACCCCATGGTGCTTTTTTTGAAGGTTGGGTTGTTTTTTTTTGGGGGGGGGGGGGGTTGTGCACCTTAAGGCAAACTCCTTCAGCTGTTTGTTAAAGAAAAAAACAAACACCAGTCATTCCAGTTTGAGGTGGGATGGGAGAGCCATCTATTTGCTATCATTAAAACATCCTTCCTAGCAGATAGCAGGTGAGAAAGGGAGGAGGAGGAGACCTAGAGATGAGGCCTGGTTTACTAAGAGTAATTAGTGGGATAAGTGATTGCATCTTAACTAACTCTTACTCCTTACAAGGTGCCTTCTCATTCCTGCTCCTCCTTCCTCATCCTGAATCTGTCTCCTAATATGAAAACAAATCATAAAAGTCTGTCTTTCTCCCAGGAAAATCGTGGAAGTTTCCTTCCATCTTGGCCTTAAATCCCTCCCCACCTCCCCCTCCACCAAGAGGATCTAGGAAATTATCAGACATATGCCCACCTGACCAGAAAGTAAGGGAACAGAAACCTTTCTTTCTGCTCCCACTTGGCTCCATTCTTATTAGAGAGGTGGTGAGGGTAAGGGGATGAGTGATAGAGAAGGGGAAGGGGGATGGAGGAGTGGAAATCTTTTACAAAGGAGAGTGGTGGTTCTTTCTTCAATGGATTTCATCTTGGACTAATGTTCTGTAAGGGATGGGGTGGAAGGGAGAGCCAGAGATGCCTGTTGGAAAGTCTTAATGAATGATAACTTATCTCGTAAGTTGTTGGTATTAGACAATTGCTATCGTGGTGAAACTATATACCTGGGAAGGGGGGGGTGGGAGTTGGAGTCCACTTTGGGAATTGGTTACTTGGAAAGGCTAGAGCACGATTTAATGGCTACATTAATAGGGAGATAGATAGATAACTTTGGAGGCATGTTAAGTAATGAGACGGGAGATACACAGAGGTAACTGAGCAGCAGGCTACTTACTGGCTGGCCCCATTTCGACTTGCTTTTCTTCAATCTTTCTTATTTTCCCCCCCTCCCCTTTTAACTCCTTTCTTTCCTTTTCTCCCCTCTTATCCTTGTCTTCCTCTTCTTCCATGCTTTCTTCTCATTTCTTTCTTTTTCTTCTCTCTTTCTCTTCCCATTTCTTTTTCCCCTCCATGCTGTTTCTCCACAGTGTGAGCTTCCAGCACTGATGATACCTTGTATTATTGGCACTGGGCCAGAGAAGAGAATGGGGGATGACATCTGCAGCCATGTTATCTCACTAGGGCCCTGTGGTTTGGGAAGTGAAGAAAGCAGCCTGGAAAAGACCGCAAGCTGGCTTGGAATGAGCTGGGGAGGGGGGAGGGAACCAAGGAAGATTGGGAAGGCATTGGGTTCTAAGATGAGACTGGAAGAGATTCCACAAAGTTCACTTGAATGGTGCCTATCTAGAGGTGCCTCGTGGCCTAGAGAGTCTACAAGTCTCAGACTGTATTTTTGCTCCAGTCACTGAATTCCTCCAGTCCTATATAGTTGTGGCTTTTGCTTAGGGAAATGAGGCTTGCCCAGCCCAAAGCTCCAGCTCTGGCAAGTCCTACTTTCAGTCACAGGCAGGCCTTCTGATCAACCTCTCCCTCCTCCCTGCTAAGCTCCCACTTCCCTACAGCATTTCAGCCCATCTCTTGCTCCTGTATATGCTTGCTCACTATCAGGAGAAAGCGGGAGGGAGGCTGAGTGTCTTGCCTCTTTTCTAAGCCTGCCTAGCTTTGTCTCATGTCTGGCTTCTGTGGTGATCTGACTTCCCCAAGGGCAGTGTAATGATGGATGCCATCCCAGACTACAAAGAGTAACAGCAGGGAGGTCCAGGAGAGTACCGGAAGGCACGTCATCCACCTCCCCAACCCTACCACCAGCACTTTGTTTTTATGTCAAGCTCTGACTCCATCATCCGCCATCCAAAATTCCCAGAAGTAGGTGAAAAGATGAGACATGATTCCAGAAAAGGGCCAGGGAGACATGACCTTGTATACTGCAACTCTTATCTTCTTTCAGGTTGAGCTTTGGAGATGATGAGAGGAGTTGGAAGACCAGCAAGAAGTCTAGCTGGATATGTCCTGGGTCGCCACTCTCTGTTTTGCTCTAAGGGTGGAGAAGGGGGAAAAATGTTTTTGTCCTACTCCTTTCTACTTTTTCCCCCATCATAATCCTTCATATTTAACTATTTCGCCCATTTTTTGTAGGGGGAAACATATCAAGAGGAGACCTTAGAAGCTGACAAATTTAATCCCTTCATTTTATAAATGAGGAAACTGAGGCACAGCGAGTAGATGGCTTGTGCAGAGTCATACAGCTAATAAATACCTGGGGCAGGGTATGAACTCAGGCCTTCCTAACTCTAGGCCCAATGCTCTATCCATTGGGCCTCTTAGCTGCCTCAATTATATGTCAATGAACTTGGGGGTAGAGTGGAGAGTTAACCACACTATTCAAATGGGTTATTGATTATAATAATGGAACAAATTTCCTTACATGGAAGATGACACCTGGCATTTCAGAAGATAGAAGATGTATAGGTAAAAGGGATTGTAAATGTCATTTAGTTCAACAACATCCTTTTTAGACATGAGGAAACTGAGGCCCAAAGAGTTAAGTGACTTGGCCAAGGTCATACATCTAGGATGCCAAAGGGGGCTTCAAGTTTAGCTCCTTTCCCCCAGTACCAAGATGCCTCCTTATTATAAGATTTGCCCACATCTTCACACTGCTATAGACACAGGTGCATATAAGTTTATCACTCAATACACAGTCTTACAGACCACAAGGGGTCTTACACAAACTCCATGGCCCAGGGCAACTTGCTGCTGGGAACTCTGCCTAAGCATTGTGATTCAGGGATCTGGGAAGGATTGATCTGAGGGTGTTCAGTCTCCTCAGCCAGGCTGGGCAGGTTGAGGAGGGAATCATATTACACCTATGAAGAAGCCTGAGCTGAGTGATAGGGCCTCTTCCCCTCCCTGCCCATCAGCAGTGGCTAATGTATAATGTGTAGAGAGGAGGGGTTGTAACCACCCAGCAGGACCACAAAGACTTTACCGATATTTCCGATCTCTTTCAGCTTTAGAAACTCCATTCTGACGGGCTAATGGACGCTTCTCAACAACTCTTCGTACTCCCCACCCCCAGTACATCCCCTTTCACTGAATGGTTACTTGGGGAAAGGAAGTGGAAATAAGAGTAAGCATCAGAAAAAATGAAAGCTGATAGTCCTTGACTTGCCCAGCTCAGGACTCCCTAACCAGTAGCATATAGAAACTCAGAATGAGCTAGAAAAGCTCAGTGGAATCGACAACAAATTCATACCAGCCTTGGAAAACACCCTCACATCTGACAACCCTGTCATTTCCTCAGTCACATAAGGCACATACCCATAGCTACAAAGGAATCTTGGATACTAAACTTTCAGGAACTATTTCTAGAGTAAGTTTTTAGGATTGAAAATTTGGAAAGAAGTCAACCGTCTAGTCCAACTAGTTAGTCAACTAGCATTTGTTGAAATGCCTACTATGTACCAGAATTGTGCGAAGTTCATTTCACAGATGAAGGAACAGTAAGGCCCAGAGGAGAGGTAACTTACCCAAAGACTCAGATACCCATAGGAAGGAAAGATGAGAGACCAGAAAGGCAAAAGAAGGGTTAAGTGTGCAGAGAAGCTTCAGAAATGTCGAGCAGATTCGGTAATACAGTGGAAGGATCGCTGGAGTTTCAGCTCTGCCACGTATCAGCTGCCTGACTTCTGGGCATGGCTTTTCCTCCCTATGGGCCTCAGTTTCCTCCTCTGTGAAAAGAGGGAGACAGAACTAGCTGACCACTAAGACCCTTCCCAACTCTGCATCTGTGATGCTCTCTGATCCCGAGACCTGAGCCAGACCCAAAGTATTCAGCAGGGCTCCCTCCTCCCAGGTGGCATGCCCAAGAATAGGGGACGCTGACACACCCCAGCTTAAAAGTGCAAAAGGTACGATTGTAGGGCGCACACGAGACCACGCAGTAGAGGCCCTTCGACCACGAAGCAGATTGTGACAGCGGAAGAAACTGAAGTGGCGGCCGGACGTGTGCAGCCACAGACATCCCCAGGCCATGGTATGCACGGCACAATTTCCCTCCAAGTAGTCATGGGCTGGGACGGACCACCTGAAAGAGACAGGGCGGGCACAGTGACAAAGAGAAGGAGGAAGGAGCCAGGAGTAGGCTGCTTGGGACTCCACCAAGCGCAGTAGTGGCTCGCGCTGCCACAGAAGTCTGGGCACATTCCCTCTGCTCACCAGCGGGCTCGCGTGCCCGCCAGCTTCCGGGGCTGAGGCCCAACACCCGACCGCAAACCAATTGGCCGCTTCCGGGCTAGCGTCCCGAGGCTGGAGCGCTATGAGGCCTGGCACCCGAAGCATAGAGGTACCAGAGCCACATCCGAGGAATCCAAGCCGGGGCGTCACTTTCCTCTTCGGGTGCCCTCTGCGTACCCTAGAAAGGTGGGCATGGCGAGAAGCCCTGACGAGGTGGGTGAAATAAAGTCAGCAGCCGATCTTTTCATTCAGCTGGGCCAAGCAAAATCTTTGACATCGCATGTCTCCCAATAATTGAATTCACTTAGACAATGTGGACACCAATCACATAACTAGTTCAAAAGCGCATCCTGTCCTATATTTGACGTGCTGATGGAGGTAGGAAGGAGGCCGACAAAACCTCGAGTCCCCGATCCTGCTCTGCACAGCCGCACTGGGCTTGGGCAGCAAAAGGACCAGATAATTGAGACAATGATCCGAATAATTTGGCTATGGTCTCAGTGTTCGGAGCTTTGTTTTCTAATGACTTAAACATTTCGAGTTCATGAACTTGGTCGAGTGCTTGAATCTGAGAAGTTAAGAAAACAAGTAAAGGAGAGGAACACACAGACAGAGACAGACAGAGACACGAACAAAAGCACAGAGATACAGAGAAATTGGAGACAGAGCCGGAGATCACAAGAGCATCAGACCCAAGGTCAGGAAGACTGGATTCAAGTCCCCGTCTCAGACATTTATTAGCTGTGTGAAATGGGAAAGTCACAGCCTCTCTGGGCCTCCCTTTCCTTTTCTGTAAAATGAGGGGTTTGCATTTGATAACTTTCAAAGTCCCCTCAAACTTCTTCCAAAGCTACAATCCTGCGATGTGAGTGCATTTCTCTCTCTCTCTCTCTCTCTCTCTCTCTCTCTCTCTCTCTCTCTCTGTATATATATATATATATACATATATATATAAACACAGATACATGTTTATCATAAATATCATATATGTATACATATTTCTGGGAAATGTTGGCTTTCACTCAGACTTCTTCCCCGAACTGGGCTCTGAGACAATACCTGGGATACGGGAAATGGCCAGGGCTCGATGACCCCATGTCAGGGTACGTTGTAGATAAGATTCTTGTATAGCTACAGGTCGAGTTCATGGCCTCTGAGGTTTCTTCCATTTCTGAGGTTCGGCGAAGGACCAGGCGATCTCTACGTCTCTCTCTTCCTCCCTATATACGTGTATTTGCGGTGTGACCTCTAGCAGGCCTTTTTCTGCTCCCCTGGATAATACAGCTGGAGCCGCTCTGACAGGTGGGGAAAGAAGGACTTGGAATCGCTTTAGAAATCGGGAGTTGGGGGTGATAGAGATTGCACCTTGTCATTAATTCTTTAGCGTCCCACCACCACCACCGAACTGTTGACTAAATTACCTGTGTCTTTGCACCTTGGCAGATGGAGATTGGTTAAAGGGGAGGAGGAGGGGAGAGCCTATGTCAGGTGCTTTGCTCTCGACTCCTAGAAATCGTGTTCTTGACGTGGTTGCCCAATTCCTCTTCCTCCAGCTGGGCTAGCTAGCCCGGCCGCCGCACAAAGCTGGTCAGCGGCGCCAGAGAGCCAGAGCCTTGGGAAGCGAGGAAAGAGACGCCCCTGCGTGTGGCGATTCTCCCCGGGTCGAGCTGTTAGAGCCTAGGCGCCCAGAGGTCTCGGGGTGCCACGGCCTATTAGGTCCCAGGCACAGGAGATGGGAAGGCACGGAAGCTAATGAGGTCGGCCTGGCCTGGTTAGGCTCCCAGTCTCCCGACTCGCCTGCTTGGCTTGCTCATGGGGCCGCCAGGCTCACCTCGCCGGCCAGGCGCGGCCCCTGCGCAGCTCACATCCAATTTGGACAGCACAAAAGCTGATGCCCAAATCCCCGATAACAAACAGCGACGCAGGGACCATTCAGAGCACGGCTTAGTTCCATTCGTTTCTCGACTAATTAACTGGAATCCACCTCTCTCCTTTTCCCACTGTCCAATTACTTTGCCTGTTTATGTCAAAGGGGGCTCAGGACCTTTGTGGATGTAATTTGACGTCTTCTTTCTATTGATCTTATTAGGACTTGGCTCCTTGGGTCTCCCA
Organism: Vombatus ursinus; assembly: GCF_900497805.2. Lineage (NCBI taxonomy): Eukaryota > Metazoa > Chordata > Mammalia > Diprotodontia > Vombatidae > Vombatus > Vombatus ursinus. The sequence goes on along the minus strand of NW_020941065.1, from coordinate 3,052,690 downwards.
GCCCCCATCCAATACAGAGAGAGAGAGAGAGAGAGAGAGAGAGAGAGAGAGCGCGCGCTTCGGGGCTTTAGAGTTTTGAATTTTTAGAATTGAAAGAGAATTACCCCAAATTATTTACCGTCCCTCTCCTCCCCCCCACTCAGCTTTTTTTTAGGGTCCATAATAAAAGTTTCAGATTTTTTCTGCTGCTCTGACTTTGGGTGATTCGTTTCCCTTCTCTAGGACCTCCGTTTCCCCTAACAGTTGGACTAGACGCTCTTTAATGCCCAATTCAATCCAACAAGCATTTCTTAAGCTCATGTTGGGTACCAGGCACCGTACTGGGCACCGGGAATACCAAGACAAAGGCAAACAATCTCTGCCCTCTAGGAGTTTCCGGTCTACTGTTCACCACTGACATTGCATGTTCCAAGGGTCCCTTCCCAGTTCTAAACATGCTCTAAGGTGCTCCTACTTTGTATTCGTTCTTGTTTAGCGCGGACAGCTTGTTTAAACTCCCTGCCAGCTCCGACAACCTATGATCTAAACTCTCTACAAGCTTTGAGAATCTGTTTCAAAATCTCTTCCAGCTCTGAAAATCTCTAACGTGGGACTTACAAGTGTCATTGCCCCGAGAAGGATATGTCTACGGAATGGGATTGGGTTGGCATGCTAAAAAATTATTTTCTTCAGTAGTCTGGGGGTGGGGGGGATGGCAATAAATAGGCTGCCAAGGGCTAGGAGGGAGGGAGAAAAGGAGTAAGGAGGTGAACGGATTCTTTAGCCCAAGCTAAGGGGGAATGCGAGGTGAGGGTTCCATAGGGAAAGAGAAGGACCTCATTTCCAATCTCCCCCCCTTTTTTTCCCCGAAATTCATTGGAGGGGAAGGGGGTGAAGAATTGAAATCTAATACAGGTTGGATTGAGCCCTGCCGCACATGAAAGGGAAATTTATTAGTTCCCAAACCATCCAAGGAATAAACATCGATTTCATTGACCTAATTATGGGTCAGACTGTCTCTTTCATCGATCAAATAAAATGTAGAGAAGGGAAAAGGCAATATGAGCTGAAAGGAGCGAAATCAGGGTTTCTTTTAAAAGATGCTGCACTGTGGCCTTGCTGGAAAGAAAAGGCCAGAGCTCTGAATGGGGCTGGAGAAAATTATTTTCCAAAGTCTCCTCCACGAGAACAAGGAGTCAGCCAAACCAGAAATCTGGGCAATGGGAGGGGGGGCAGGGGCTCAGGAAGTCTTGGACATGTTACCCATCCGAGCTTCCTGGTGGACTGTCTATCAGAAGGAGCCAATCAATGAGGCTAAATATAATTTAACAAACCGACAGCGATTTCCCCTCATGTCTGAGGAGACAATCCCCTCCCTCTCTAAGTTTCCTTCTTTTTCTTTCCTTTCTTTCTCTTTCTTTCTTTCTTTCTTTCTTTCTTTCTTTCTTTCTTTCTTTCTTTCTTTCTTTCTTTCTTTTTCTTTCTTTCTTTCTTTCTCTTGTTTGTTTTCCAAAGAAAAAAACCAAGTTTCCAAGAGATAAGGGAGCAGATTTGCCCAAGGGCATCAAATCGAATTCTGGAAAAATAAAGACAGGCTCTCCTTCCGTCCTCCCTCATCCACACCCCAGGTCCAGAGGAGCTGCCCTAGGCCTCCTAGAAGGACTCACCCAGGAAGGCTCTTGGCTCTGCTAGAGCCAAGTCAGAGTTGGTTGGGCCGCGAGACCGCTCCAACTCGTTCCACTTGAGCACACTTTCCCTCAGTCAATATGCCCTGCGCTTTCAACAGTCGCCACAGCTTCCGTTCTCTTCCTCTCTCCTTTGGGAGAGTTGCTGTTGGGAGCTCCCATTTGGGTGGATTGCCAAGCGCTGGCTGCCCCCAGGGCCCAGGATCTGCCGCTGGAGACCAAGCTGCCGGGTCTGGATTGGAGAGCGAGCATACTGACCAGACTGGCTGCTTCTGGCCTGGCCCAGACCCGGCCCGCGTCCCTTTGGGCCACCGAGTTCTGGCTTCAGTTCTAGGAGAGCGGGATCCTTGACGAAAGGAGACAATTGCTCTCAGTTCACTTCTCCAAGCCCCCATTTACTCCCTTCCCAGTACAGCACAGTATTACAGCATTTTTGGTTGCTATTGCGGGGGGTAGGGGGGGGAGCGCGGGGGGAGCAGAGGGGGTTCCACTTCGTGTGTTTACTTGGCATTTAGCAAAGCGGCAATTGGCCAGGATCCCCTCCTGGAGGAAGCATCCCGAGGAACGGTTCAGGCTTAATCTGTTGCCTTGGGCTGCACCTTGGCCGAGGAAGAAGGCAAGGCCCTTAAGTCCCCAGCGAGTGCAGAAAGGTACCCCGGCCCATCTAGAATCTGACACCTCTCCCCAGCCCTACGTCTTCCCTTCAAAGTTCCTGGAAACAGTGCACGGCCTCACCCCGCGTAAGTCCAAGCCTCAGGTCCACAGCTCCGATTTGCCCAGCTAACCCAGGACCCACTAGCCTTTAAGTGTTTGGGGTGAGAGGTGGGGGGCGGTAAGGGCCTGTCCTTTACCCTCTCTGCTGGGGCCAGAGGAATTTAAGATTTAGACGCTCCTGTGTGGGCGTGCCTGATCTACGAGTCTGGGTTCTTGTTCTTACAAAGGTCCCTCTGGTTCTCCACTTCTTTTCAACTTTCCTACAACATTTCTCCAAACCCCTTTGTTCTCCGACCCGCGGGCAGAAGGATCCAAGCCCTCTCAGGCTGAGGAGCCTGGCTGTTTCCTTTCCTTCTTCTCCTCCTCTTCCCCATGGGCCCTCCCTCCCCAACCTTCCGCGCTGCCTCTGCCCCAGACTCTCCTGAGCCCTGCTCAATCTCAGAGCTGTTCCCTGGCAGCCCAGCGTTTGGCCCGCGCTAAAGCTGCGCAGGTAAGACAAACAGATTCCAGTCTCGGAGCCTCGAGGTGAAGTCTCTCTTGAGCGCCATCCAGCGGTTAGAGAAGGGGAAAAAGCAACCTGATTAAAGAGCGAAGCTCCCCAGCAAAGGTTTACTCCCATTGGAAGTGCATCTGAACAGAGGCTTAGGAGGGGGAAGGAACTGGATGGAATCTCTCATGCAGACTCCACCCTCACACAAAAGAGATCCTATGATCTTTCCGCGCGGGTAAGATTTATGTATCCAGAGCTGAAAGGGACCTTTTCTAATCTAACCATCTCATTTTATTGAAATAATTGGAGATGTTTAGCCTGGAGAAGAGAACTTTGGGATAGAAGTTTTGTTTTGTTTTGTTTTGTTTTGTTTTGTTTTGTTTTTGGCTAGGCAATGGGGTTAAGCCACTTGCCCAGGGTCACGTAGCTAGTGTGTGTGAGGTGTCTGAGGTCGGATTTAACCCTCTCATTTTAGAGATGAGAAAACGAAGACCAGAAAGATGAAGTCACCTAAGGTCACTCTCTAAGCATTTAAGTAACCAAGTTTCTCACACATATACCATAGCTTCAAGGTTATCACTTTCCTCACCGAACTCCACTATATAAAGTTGCCACAGCCTTCTGAAAATTAGTTTAAAACATCTATTTTTCCAGCCTTCTAGCCCCCCACCTCACCCCATTCACCACTAAGATAGGACTTTTAGGTTGCATGCAGTGGATGGAATCATTGAAGACCTGGGTTGGAATCCTGCCCAAGATGCATTGCATGACAAGTCACTTAAACTCTCTGAGCCTCAGTTTTCTCATCTGCAAAATGAGAAGATTAGACTTGTTGAATCATTTTGCAGTCGTTTCTGACTCCTGGTGACCCCTTTTGGGGTTTTCTTGGAAGAGATACTGGAGTGGTTTGCCATTTCTTTCTCCAGCTCATTTTACAGATGAGGAACTGGAGCAAACAGGGTGAAGTGACTTGTCCAGGGTCACAGAGCTAGTAAGTGTCTGAAGTCAGATTTGAACTCAGGAAGACGAGTCTTCCTGACTCCAGGTCCAGGACTGTGCCACCTAGCTGCCTTGAGGCCTGGACTACATAATCTCTAAAGCTTTAAGTGTATGAACCTATGATCTATAAGGCAACATCAATATCAAGCCACTATTTCAACTGATCCCATCATCCCAAACATTTGTTGCTGTCCATCCATCCACCTTACCGAGACACTTTGGTCCTTCCCATCCATTTATCTCCCTATGATCACTTGCAAGGCAAGTGCCCTAGATACAACCAGAGACTGACCAGAAAGTGCCATAGATTTGGGATTTCTCCCCCACCCACCCCAGGTGTTATGCCGACCTCTGTAGCCACTGTACTTGTCAATTTCATCTGGTGGTCAGGGTGGTTTACCCTGTATGCATACTGAAATAGGGCATGTAACATGGCATTCTTTAAAGAGTGCAATGTTATCTCTGGATAATCTGGACAGATGCCTGTGTACACACATACACATGTATTATATACATTATTGGAAGGGTTACTTTACTGCAAGAGTGAAAACACTGAAAGAAAGGAGCAGCATTTTCTCCAGATACCTGATAATTTATAATAGATTATCTTTATTGATATGAAAAAGGTGAGGGTGGGGTAGCTAGATGGAGTAGTGGATAGAGTACCAGCCCTGGATTCAGGAGGACCTGAGTTCAAATCTGGCCTCAAACACATAACACTTACTAGCTGTGTGACCCTGGGCAAGTCACTTAACATCACTTCCTAGCCAATTAAAAAAAAAAAAAAGAAAAGAAAAGAAAAAGGGAGGGGGAGGTGCAGCACTCATTGACAAACTTCACAAAAGCCACACTTACTAGATTGACTCTGGCAAGGGGTGTGGTCCCTACATATTTTCCTGTTCCTATTTGAATCACCTCTTCAGGGCCTGTGACTCCCAAATAGATACTGCATGCCCACACAAAGAAAGCTATGATTGATGAATGCAGCATGGTACATTGGCCAGAGGGCTAGCTTTGGAATCAAGAAGACATGAGTTCAAATTCTGCCTCTCATATATACTGGTTGTATGACTCTGGGTAAGTCACTTGATCTGTCAGTGTCCCAAGCCTCTAACACTATAAATTGCAGAGCTTCTAGTAGGCATTGGTAGAAGCTTATTTCCTGATGAAATCAGGAAGAAAACAGAAGTCCAGGCTCCTTCCCCCTCACACCCCTGAAATGTAGGAATATTCTCTAGAAATGAAGAGTGGAGGAGAGCAATGGAAAGGTGGAAAGGAGGAAGATGAGAGAAAGACAGAGAGACAGACACAGACAGATGGACAGAGACAGAGACAAAGAGGCAGGCAGGCAGAAGAAAGAGACAAAGACACAGAGAAAGATGGAAAGGAGAAAGGAGGGGAGGAGAGGAGAAGAGAGGAGATGAGAGGAGAGAAACTCCTTTAGAGTAGGAATTGTTTCATTATTTGTCTTTGCATATATATCATCTGTGCCCAGTATACAGTTAGTGCATGATAAATGCTTGTTGGTTGATAGATGGCATGTGGATTTCTAGGCATTCTACTCTTGACAAATCTTTCACCTAAGGCAATGGGGCTATGGCATTTGGGGTCCCATTTGGTTCCCTCTCTGAATGAGTGACTATGTTCATACAGAAAAATATGACTGGGTGTCTGGTCTTGGTGGTCATGGTCTACTGGTGTCATCCAGGGATAACAAACTCAGGAAGCTTTTCACCCTTTCTCCATCAGCCCTTCTCCCACTCTCCTAACCCCTTGTACTTGAAATTTTTAACTTAATTTTCAGCTCCCATCACCTGCCAAGGAATAGATCCGGAGTATTTCAACTCCCCCCCTCTGAAAATGCCTCCCTTTTTCTGGGTCCTAGCATTTCAGGACGTAAGTAGGAAAAATGAAATACAGAAGTTAGCTCAGGTTATTCATGACATTCATACACAGCCCTAAAAGTGAGTATAACATCATATTTTAACTTGTCTAATAAAAAAAAATCCCATGCCTCCCCCATTTTCTCCTTTCTCAAAAGAATTGTAGCCATACTAAAGAGGTTTTGGAGGAGGGGAAGGGACTGACACATTATTTACACCTGCAATGTTGGGATGACTATATTTTGCCCCAGTTGACTCAATTGTAAATCTTTTCCTTATGGCCCCAAGTCCTGCTCATCTGGGTTTAATAAGTCTCTCTTGCATCCCTGCTGCACCAGTTGGAGGAGAGGCCCTAACCTGCCTGGCGCACTGAAGCCCGGCTGAGCAGCCTATGGGTAATTACTAGAGGCACACTAATGGGCTGCCCGTGCTCCAGGTATCCAAAGGGGAACTTTTACTTCCATTGGACGTTTCTGAAAATAATTTCCTTTAGTTAGACCCTAAAGAAGCAAATAAAGCCCCTTTCTGACTCACCTACAAGAAAAGAAGTTAGAAACCAAGGGAAAGGATGCCTTAATCTTGGTCAAAACCTATCCCTTCCCAACTTGTTTTCTGTGTGTCTCTTTACTGGGCACCCCTCAGCCCCCCATTTCCCAATGAGTTTATATTCCTCTTCATCTGGTTATGGGAAGTTGCCCTATTTGCAGGATTTACTGGAAAGGAAACACACACCATCTCTCTCTCTCTCTCTCTCTCTCTCTCTTACTCTCTCTCCTCTCTTTTTCTTCCTCTCTCTTCCTTTCTTCCTTCCTTTTCTCTCTCTCTCCTTTCTTCCTTCCTTTTCTCTCTCTCCCTCCCTCTCTTTTTCTCTCCTCTCTTCTTCCTCTCTTTCTCCCTCTTCCTTTCCTTTTCCTATCCTTTTCCTTCTTCCTTCCTTCCTTCTCTCTCTCTCTCTGTCTCTCTCTCTGTCTCTCCTCCCTCCTGAGAAGCTAAGACTCCCTTTGACATTGTCTGCTCTGAGAGTCACTGTTTGCTTCTCTGTGTCTCCATCTGTCTGTTTATCACTGTTTATCTATGCCCCTCTCTGAGTCTCAGTGGATGTCTGATTGCCCGTCTCTGTAAGCCTGTGCCTCTTTGTTTCTCAGCTGTCTCTTTGTCTCTCCATCTTTCTATCTTCTTCATCAGCTGTTTTCCCCCCTGCATGTCTCTGGCTGCTTTCGTTTCTCTTTGATTCTATCTTCCTTTCAGACCCTCTGTCACGTCTTCCTTATGTGGGTCTTGATCTCTCTCTCTCTCTGTCTATCTGTCTCTCTGTCTGTCTCTGTCTGTCTTTCTCTGTCCCTGTCTCTGTCTCTCTTTTTCTCCCTTTATGATTAATTTTCCAACACTGGAAAGGGGAATTGTAACAGCCCTATAACACTCAGGACTTTGACTTTGCCTCACTCTCACTGTACTTTTCAATGGTTGGGGAAAGAGGCAGAAAGATTTCCTTACTGCTTTAAAGAGAGTCTGACAAGATTGTGGCTACCTGGTTTCTGCTTCTAAACTAATCATATGCAAGGAGTTGAGGCCAGACTGACATCTCTCATCCAACTGACATCTCTCCTGTTCCCAGAGGAGATAATGATTGGTGCAATTCCCAAATGAAATGCGCTATTAGTGTTATTAATAAAACCCTGCAAGTTCCCAATGTAATTGCTGGATAAGGGTCGGGGCAAGTAAGCTGGACAAGGAAAGTCCCTCAGTAACCCAGCTGAGGAGTACAGGACAGAACCCATACTAGGGACAGTACTTGGAGAGGTAGGGTTGAGGTCAACTTTGTGATCACATCAGTAGGTGGGTAGTTAGTTTCCCTAATTAGAGTTGCTTGGCCATGTTTTGGCAAGTGTTCCTCTTGAATACAGGCACAAACCAGGCAGAGGGGTCTCAGAGTCCAAGCCCACTTCTCCAGTTTCACTCTCACTGTGGCCTGGGCTGGCCACAGAGTCAGCTAGTTTTGACACTTGTTGGATGGGGGTAGATCTAGGCAGAGAGCCCTGTAAGTCCCCTTTCCCTCTCACCTCCCCCAAATGGTGTCCTCGGGGCAAGGGAGCTTGCACCTCACCGTGATTCCTTCTTCCGTATCCTCCCTCCCATATTGCGGCCCCATCTAGATTTGCTAGAAGTAACTTTTTCCAGAGATTTTTTTTAAAAGGCCTAGATACCCCTAAGAAAGTTAAGTACATCATCCCCCAGTGAGAAATCTAAAAACTTCCCATCCATTCATTAATTTAAAAAAACAACAACTTTTTTTTAAATACCTCTCAGCTTTCTTTCAAATCTTTTCTTTTGGAGCATCTTCTGATAAGATACAGATAATTTCTCCCAACTCATCTGATCCTATTCCCCTCCCCCGCTCCTTTACCCCTTAAGTACAAGGCTAAGACTGAAATAAGAGAAAAGGACCTTGTAGTTACAGCTTTCTCTTTTCCCATGCATCCCAGGGTTAAACATATCCAAATGCAATGGGCAAATGAGGTCTGGATACAACACATTCTAGATTAGGGACAGGGCATAGGAGTGGGGTGTGGGGTTGATGCTGCTGACGGAGGGGTTGGTTCACAGGAATCAATCAAAAGCTCAGTGTTTAAGGTCCTTTCTCTTGGTCCAGGGATTTGGTATGTTTTCTTCAGCCAGAAGGCTGGATCTACACAGCCAAGATAACTCAGAAATTCAAAGCAAAGAAAATGTTCCCTACCCTGCCCTCCTCATTAATTGCAGATAATGGCCATTGTGTGTGGAAATCCAGTCAGAACCTTGACCCTGAATTTTGTGGACCACTGACTGAGTTGGAGGGTGGGTTGAAATGAACTTTCTTGGCTTCAGAAAGAGAAAGGATGGGAAGGGAGCAGGGAAATCTGTGTGTCTGTGTGTGTGTGTGTGTGTGTGTGTGTGTGTGTAAGGGGGCTGGCAATTTAAATCGATGGCTCAGAAAGACATAGGAACACTTAGGAGTTGAGGCTGGAACTAAGCAACAGACTCTTATGGATTCAATCATTCAGACTCAGACAGTGGGGGGTGGTCTGGGGAAAGTGGGGGTGGGGTGATTGGTCAGTGGTGGAGAGACAGAGACAGAATTGAGAAGTCAGAGAGAAACCAGAGACAGATTTCAAGACACATGGAGAGACAGAGAGAGACAAAGAGGGAAGAAGACTGAATAGATGCCTGGGAAAATACTGAATATAGATCAAAAGACAAGGCTGTGTTTTCCCTAAGGTGAGAAAGAGGAAGTTTTAGTTTTGAAAACAGCGAGAAAATTCTGGGTCTTTTAGAATTTCTAGTTTCCCTTTGGACTCAGCTCAAGCACCGCTTTCTACATGAAACCTTTCCTGATGCTCCCCTGACCTCCCCTCACATCATCTTGTGTTCATCTTGTTTCCATTTTGTATATACCTATATATGTGCACAATTTCTCCCTCATAGGACGTAAGCTCCTCATATTCTACTTGTCTCGTTTTTCTCTTTGTATGCTCTGTACCTAGACAATGTTGGGCAATTAATAGATGGATGCTGATTGATTGATCTGCCTTAAAACAATTACCCACTCCACTTAGGCAACCGATGTATCTCTCTCTCATTTAATATGGGGTAGAAGACTACAGAGTCCCCTTTATTTTTCTCATCTTCCTTTGTTTCTCCCCTTCCCCTCCCATCCCCACCTCAGAAATGCTCCAGTCAAGAATTCTGAGTTTGAGCCCAGGTTCTGCTACTTAGAAGCTGTGTGACCTTGGAAAAGTCACTTCATCATTTCTGAGCCTCAGTTTCTCAAAGTATCAAATGGGAGTAATACACTCCCTAACTCACAGATCTGTTGCCATGAAAACTGCATTGTAAACTTGAACCTGCTATAGAAATGTGAGCTGTTACTCTTATCATAATTTAGTCTACTTTAATGAAACATCAAGAAATGACATTGACAAATTCAGATGCTCACAAAGTTGGAAGGACTGAGACAGGAAGGAAAAGGGAGAAGGGGACCGCCATCTTCTGCCCTCATTATCCTTCTTCATTTTTCTCCTGTTCCTCAGTACAATGAAGCCAGTCTTTTTAATTGAAACCCAGTAAGAAAAACAGAAATAGATAGTATGCTCAAATTGAGAAAACATGTCCTGAGCTCCATGAGGATGGTTAGATCACCAGAATCGAAGAAGCCTGTTTGTCTCTTGCCTGTCATTTGCCTATTGACAGCAGCCCCCATCCAATTCACCTTCCCTTCTCCTTTACACATTTTTATCAGTTCCTCCCAGAGAGATGATAGCCACCCTCTCCAGAGTGCCTGCCTATTTTGTTCTCTCCCCTCCATCTCTATCTGTCTCTGTCCCTTTCCTTTCCACTTCTCACTCTGATGATTATAATTAAAAAAAGAGAAATTGGGAGCATACCACAACTCTATTCTCTAGCACAGCTGTTGAATGTAACATTTGGGTTTCTCCTTTCCTCCAATTCTGCCTTTGTGTCTCTCTCACCTTGTCTCTCTGGGGACTGGAAACCACAGGCAACCCGACATGTGGGGTCAGATGGATGCCCCACCTCGCAGGGGTCCAACAAACTTGGCGCCCCATTCAAACATTGAAATAAGCTGTCTGGTGGATGAGGCTTCTGATTAGGACACCTATGCTGGGTAACTTCCTTTCCGAATGCTTCCCAGGATTACCTCTATGACACTCGGGCTGCTGGTCCTTAACCCCTGCCCCTAATTCCTACCACCACCCCACCTCCAGCTTCATCCTGTCTTTCTACCCAAGATTAGAGTCCAAATCCTGGATGAAATCTCCCAACAGTGGGCTTCAACCTTCACTCTGGGCAAAATCAGTGGTGAAAAGAGGGGACGGTGTTCTTATTTGTTTTGAAAGAAGTATTTTCTGGTCAAATCTGATTAGTGAGAAATTTAGCCTTTTGCCACCCACTCTTGCTCAACTCAGTCTAAGAAGAGGAGTGTACATGTGTGTAAATAGATCTGATGATAGATGTTAAAAATAAACATGGTACAATGCATATTTATTTCATGAGTCACCATGTAATAAATTATATATTACAGTACAATAATATTTATATGTGTTCATATACATATGTATTCCAGTTTATTCCTTAGACTATATTATCTTTCTTTTTAGGTGATTGAGATATCTGCACAAAGAGAAAACTCAAAATATACAGCTCTGTGCAAGTAGGAAACTACACTTTAATCCCTCTTCCTGAGAGGGAGAGAAAAAGAAAAATTCTTCACCCCAGATGTTTACAACTACAGCGCCCCTAACCCCCCCACTTCCCACCCTCCTTCAACTTATCTAAATCATTATCTTCTTACAAATTTGCCAGTTCTGAGTGGTGACTTTAGACAAAAGAAAAATGATGAAATAAGAATAGTAAGGATGGTAAGGGTGACATTTTTTCATTTCACTCTTGTCAAAAAATTATTTACATTAAAAGGAGGCATGATAAACGGGAATTATGTGTATGGGCCATCATGCTTTGGGAACAGGGAACCGAGTGGCTCCAAAGCAAATCTTTACAGCAGAAATATTGGGACCCCCAGCTGGACAACTTTGACAATCTGCATACACACATACGAATTCAAACTATTGCACTAAATTTCCCTGATCAATAATTCAGAGACCTGTCAAAGGACATGTGAATGAAAGTTACAGAAAAAGCATCAGCCTGGCTGGTTCCTCAAGGCATGAAGGGAACCTAGAGCCTAGAGCTTTCTAACTTAGGGCCTGAGGGCCAACAGTGACTCTGAAGGGTCTGATGGCCTCAATCAGGTCCATTTCTTTTTGACCCCCATCCCAGATCCCAAGATTTAAACTCTCCTTTAGCCCTTTTGGCCAGAGAACTTTCGAAAAACTGAGAAATCTGGTCCTCATGGATAGCCCCAACCTAAGAAGCAAGAGGTAAAAATGTGAATTAAAACACAGGCCCCCATGGGTAACCAGAAAATAGAAAGGCATAAATATAAGGTCCCCAGGAAGTAAATATGTGGGAATGCAAAACTTGTCTAAATCCTCGAGTGCTACAAGCCTCAAAAGAGGGAGAAACAAGGTATTCTGTCCCTTTTATGAAAAAGAAAAGAGGGGAAAGGGAGGGGGAAGTACAAGAAGAGAAAGGAAAGGAAGGGAAAAGAAAAAAAAAAGATGAGAAAGAAAAGACCAAAGAACACGACCAAATCATGTCCTCATTGTTACTGGCATTTCAGCCAAGTAGAAGAGAGATGTTTGATCAAAGCAAGACAATCTCTTTTCTTGCCCAAAAGAAGAGCTTCAGGGAGCCAGCGTGTGTAAAGGCAGTTGTGAGGAGGGAGGAGATGCAAGCAAATGGACTGCTTGGATCTCGGGGTTCCACTCAGCTTGCCGATCTGAGTATTGTACGTTCTGAGGACTCAGCCTGAGATGGTATAAGGGATAAAGCCCCTGGCAAAGAGCGAAAAGGGACTGAAAGGCAAGCGGGTCCCCAGGGAGGGATATGAGAAGATAGAAGTCAACCCCCTCCCCCGCCCCTCCCCAAGCCCCTGCCGCCCTTCACCCCACGGACTGCTTCCCTCGATGTTTAATAAAACCAAAATGCCCATAGCAAAAGTCCCGAAGCTCACCCCGGAATGGAACAAGAGTAGGGGTGAGGCTGTGGTCTTTCTCCTAGTCGATTTCAAACGCCTGTCTTCAGAAGTAGCTAGGCCCGAAGGTGAGGAAGGGGCGGGAGTCAAGAGTTGGTGGAGAGGTCGGGGGTTGGCTCAGACAACAGGCAATTTCTAAATAATCCAAGATGCAGGCTGGAGGCCCCCTCCCCAGTAAAAGTTTATATAGTCCAAAGGTATTGACTAAGTCCTGAGAAACCTACTTAATTAGAGTCCAAGACCCTCCCGGAGAAACCAGGATGCCTTGTGTCAACACAACTCCCTTGTAGTGACACCTTGGGCTCAATTCAACCTCTCAGGCAAACGAGGGTGAAAGTTTAAGTAGGAATGAGAGCGCAATAGTCCACAGCCAGACCTCACACGTGCTAAAGAGAATATTTACAGCAAACTTGCCAAAGTAAACGAGCCCGCCCACCCCACCACCACCTCCCCCTAATTTTTTTTTTTTCAGATAAACACGCTTAGCCCACAAAAGAGTCGGCCTGTCTCTTTTAAAGCTAGAGGCAGGCTTAGCTGCCGAGAAAGAGATTTTGAGCCGCAATCAGGCTCACAGAAAAGGCAGCCTCCTCGAAGATGAGGCCAACACATCTGTACACATCTGCCCCCTTAACCTCAGGGACAGCGATCTTACTTGGCGCCTTGCAGCGCTTCACGTAACCCCTGAGCGCACAATACTCATTTGCCCTCAACTTTAAACCCACGAGGCTTATTCGGGAGAAACGGGAACCAGGGCCTACCCCAGGATATAATGTGGCAGGAAACTTTCCTCCCACCCCCCACTCCACCCCCCAGAAGTAGGAGATTGTTTCAGATGCTTTAAAAGGCGTCAGCCAAAGTCGAATTTCGGCCCTGGGGACATCAGGGTCCAGGGGGATTCACTTTATCTGTTCCAATTTCCTCTGGAGAATCAAATCTCATCTCCTCCCTGGTGACAGTGCCCACAGCTCAACCTTCGTGAGAGCAAAACCTCTCTCTTTAGAGGTCCCGTTTTTCTTTAAAGGAAAAGGTGGGGGTGGGGGCGAGGGACTGGAAAAAGGCTGGGAGAAAGAGAAAGAGTAAAGGAAGACAGAAGAGGACGACGAGGGACAAGGAAGGGAGAGCCTGCAGCATGGAGGCAGCGGGCCCGAGTTCTCCCCTGAAGCCGGGCAGTCAGCCCTAGCAAAGGGCGGGAGGGGAGTGGCGCTCGGGTCCTAGCTCCTTCTAGAGCGGCGGCCGGGCGGACCAGGAGCAGCTGGAAGCTGCTGGCCAATGTTTAACTCGGGGCCCCGGCGTGGTGGCCACCGGTTCCTCTTTGTTTGCTCGCAAATTAATCATCCCTTGCGCAGTCGGCGCCAGGCTGGATTTATCACACTTGGGGAGGGGGGCTCGGCGGCCGGGGAGAGACAAAGGGAGTTCGCACCTTCCAGCTTTTGATCTCCGATTAGTGCGGCCTCCCTGTATAATACGAGTCTCCAGGGGCCCAGTCTGGGAGGTCAGTCGTAATTGGCGGAAGTTTGTAGGCCATTAGCAAGACGGCGACATTTTAAAAATCATAATCCGCAAACTTTCACCCCCCTCCTCCCCTTTAGTGCCAGGAGGGGCTGCAGGGGTTGGTGAGGAAAGGACCCTGGGGACTGGAGCAAACCCTGATTCTGGGCCTCAGAGAGAGAAGATAGAGGTTGGAAGTAACCTGGTCTTTACCGTTTTTAAGGAGAGGGCCCTGAGCTATCTAACCAACAGGGAGCGCCCAGCTCTCAGCTACGCGAGAGAAATGTTTCAATCCAAGCCCCCTCACTCCCCATGCCCCTCAATCTGTGGCAATGAACGGAAGGCCCAAGGATCTGGATGGAACGAGTCTTTCCCCCTCGATTGGGAAGCAGGAGGGCAGAGTGGGTGGGTGGCAAGAGAGTGGGAGACAGAGTCAGCTTGCATTCGTCAAGTCCGTTTCCAGAAGGTCTCCTTGGCTGGCCCGGGACTGCGGCGTGGAGGTGGGGGAGAAGATGATCGCGTGCACTTGGGGGGATGCACTTGAAATTGGGCAGGAATAACCGAGCAAAGCCGGACTTTGAACTAGACCAGGAGAGAATCAGGAAGCACCAGGTCCTCTGGAGAAGAGGTCATGACAGTTGTGGCCCACCTGAAAACATCCTGAAGCCGGCCCCAAATAGTAATTCTCATTACAAATGGTAACATGGGAAATGGTGGGGACCCTAGAATCCCTAAGTCACAAACAACCCAGCTGCCCCTTTCAGGAGCTCCCGAACTCACTGTCTTAACCGCCGTCTCGAGAAACGACGGAAAGGTTAGAGCTTGTAGGAAATAACTCCAAGTCTCCAAGTTTTTTTTTTTTTCTCTCTCTCTCTTCCTTCCCTAAACTCCACATACTTTGGGGGAGGGGGAGAGAGAGAGAGAGAGAGAGAGAGAGAGAGAGAGAGAGAGAGAGAGAGAGAGA
>NW_020941065.1:3019255-3037739 GCF_900497805.2 Vombatus ursinus | reverse complement strand
AAAAAAAAAAAAATCGCCTCAGATGTTCCGCTCCTATCTCCGCGCATTTAACCCACAATGGAATTGCATTTTCTTCCGCTGCTGGAGAAGTAGTGTCTTCCCTTCCCCCCTCGTTAAGGAAAGGGGGTGTCTACGGCATAGAAAATCTAAGACCAGATTGCCGGCTTCCGCCACGGATCCCTTCAGCTTTCTTGCCCTCTCCTAGTCGGAGCCAGGGACTGAGCCCTTCAATTCGGCTTCCCTCTATAAATCAGTGCATTTCACTGTCCTCATCACCTTCCCTTTTCCTAGAACAGACAAAAAGTACTTAATTCCACAAAAGTTCATTTAAAGCCTTCTAGGAAGCGGGAAGTGTGAGAATGTACTTAAAATGAGGGTCTTTCTTTCCACTGTGTTCTTTAATTCTAGGCCTCTTGTCTTCCCCCCCCCACCCAACCTTCTGACCTATTAGTTTCACAACCCCACCCCCCAGCTTTTGCGCTCTGGACTCTACTTTCCCTCCCCTCCCGGACCAGAGCCCGAGGGCCGAGGAGCTTTCGGTGACCCTGTGCTGGTCAGGGGGCGCTAGAAGAGGCGGGAGAGGGGAGTAAACAGTAACCCATTCGGCGCCAGGCTAGATAATTCCATCACATTCCCTTAACCCCTACTCCCATCCCCCTGGGGCCTGAGGCCCCCACCTTACCTGGAGTAAAGCCGAATTCCCGGGAACCGGTCACCTCTGACTCTGGGGCAGGGGCGTTTCACTGTTTGCTTTACAAATTTGCCCCTGATTTTCTGGCCCGATAAATCCCAGGTGAAGAAAGAGCATGGGGCCAAGCAGATAACGAGAATGATTCTTGGACTAGATATCCCCTGCCTGGTCACTTCTCCCTCCACCCCCTCCACACACCCCACCCGAGTTTTCAGGCCCAGGCCCTTGCCAATGGGGACCAAGGGGACTAGGTAGAGACGCCAGGGATAAAGATGACTGGTGGGCGAGGCCCTGGCCACCTTCCTCGATCTGGGGATGTTTTTTCTGACCCCGAATCTGTCCTGACTCAAGGGCACAGACAGTACCCACTAACTCTACATCTACTTGTTTTGAGAAAAATCAGAATTAGTCTCTCTTCCTACCCCAAGCAGGAGGGTATATGCAGTGTAAATAAATTACCTGTATGCAGGGGGTGTCAGAGTGTACCGCTGTCTTTTGATGTAATTGTGGGCACGTGTTTGAGTTTGGGGTTTGTAAAAAACATCTAGTAAAGCGATTACTTAAAATGTGCAGTGTGTCTGTGTGGAATATACGCTGTGGTCTGTACGTGTATGTTTATTCATTATATTATGGATTGTATTATTCATTATATCCATTATATTATGGATCTATTTTTCGTGTCTCCGTGTTGGTATACGGGGTCCGTTAATGGATTTAAATGGTTTTATATTTTGTTGTATATTCTGGAGGGAAACATTCATGTATTTAAACAACTTTGCCTCTTTGTTTAAACAATTTTGTTGTATGTTCTGGGGTCCGTGCAAGTGTTTAGACAACTTATCTGAAAACTTTGTGTCTCTTGTCTATTCTGAGATCCATGAATGTATTTAAATGACATTGGGTCTTTTGGTCATACATTCTGGGGTCCATACATATGTTTCTTCGATAATTCCTACTGTCAGTGTTGCGTATGCTGTGATCGATGCAAAGCATGTTGCATTTGAGTGTATTTGTGTATGCGCGAGCGTGTTTGTGTGCCTCAATAACTCAGGCTTCTGTAATAGGAGTAGCCCGGGAGCTGGAGCCGGCAGCTGTGGGTGCCTTTCTCCGTCCTAGCAACTCCCAACGTTCCCGGGCCCCGCAGGCGAGGCGCCCACGCTGCGCTGCGGAGGGCGCGGCTGCCCGGCGGAGCCGTGCACGTGGGGAGAAGCTAAGAGCAAGCGGGGGCAGAGTGGAGCCGGAGCCCTCGCCGGCGCCGGAGCCTCTCCTAGACTGAGCCCGGCCCCTGCGCCGCGCCGCGCTGGGTCTGTCCCTCCCTCCCTCCCTCCCGGTCGGGCACAGCTCCCCCTCGCCCTTCTCATCCTTCCTGCCATTGTAGGGAGAGGCGGCGGCGAACGCTGCAACCGCCGCCCAGCTTAGTAGCCCGGAGCGGGCCAGATCTCCCCCGCCAGGCCGCCTGGAGTGAGGGGAGAGGAGGTAAGACTCAGGGCGGCTCTAGCTGGCCTTGGAGCCGGCGGAGCAAGCGGCAGCCGCCGAGGAGAGAGGAAGGAAGGCGCGGGCGGCCAAAGTCCTTCCCTCGGTGCCTGCCTGCCTGCCTGCCTGCCTGCCTTCCCCCGGCTCCCAGGCTTTCTTCCTCTCCTTCCTTCCTCGGCCCTTCCTCCTCCCTCTGTCCTGGGGTGGATGAATGAGACTTTTCAGGCAGCAAAAAAGAAAAAAAGAAAGAAAAAGAAAAGAAAGAAAAAGGGGCAAGCCAGCGAGGAATCAAGAGCTCAGGGGGTTGCGGGTGATTTCTCCTCGGATAAGCCACCTAGAGGCGACTTCGTTTTTGTCTCCCCAGTGGCTCTGCTCCCTCCGCCCTCCCCCCTCTGATCCTGTTGACAATATTCACACGGCAGAGAGTAGTAGAGATGCTTCGCTACAACATTACAGTTTCCGACACCTTTTTATAACTCGGCTCGATCCCCCTCCACTCGACCTGTCAAAACCACGCCTATGGAGCTACACAATTGGTCCGAAAGCGTCAAAGAGCCAATCAAGAAAGCTTGAGCTTCCTCGCAGCTCACAACACATCCGCACGATCTGGCGCAAGTCGAGCAGACTCACAGGGATTTCTTGAGGCTGAGGGTGTCTCTCGTACAGCTCTCTCTCTCTCTCTCTCTCTCTCTCTCTCTCTGTCTCCGGCTCTTTCTCTTTCTCTCCCTCCCTCTCCCTTTCCCCCACCCCTTTTCTCTCTTATTCCCTATCCCTTTCTCTCTCCCCTCCTTCCTTCCCCCCTCCCCTCCTCCTTCACTTTTTCTAGCCAGGACTGAAATCCACATTATTGCAAGGAAGAGGAGAGACTGGGGGGAGGGAAACGCAAGCAAGGCTCATTGAAACTGAACCCCCAACCGAAGCTTAGGGGGGAAGGAGAGGGAGAAGAACGGAAGCCCATTCGCAGCTCGAGTTGGGTCCTAGCTTTTTGTTGTTACAATAATAATTTTTTTTTGCGGGGGGGATCTGTTTTTGAGTGAGTGTTGTCTCTGTGTGTGTGTGTGTATGCAATTTTCCCCTCCCTTCCTCGCTCGCTTTCTCTGTCTCAGAGCAGAGATCTAAGTCGAATTGAAGAACAGAGAGACAGAAGACGGGAAGCAAAAAGGAGGAAAAGCAAAATTGCAGCATTTGCCTACGGAGGTCCAGTCCCATCTTCAACCAAGGAAGACTGGGCCCCGGGAACCCAAGATTCCCGGAACTCCAAGCTCAGCGATTCTAGATCCGAGAGCCGAGAAAGCAGTACTCGGGCTGGCCGAGGAGAAAGCCAGAAACCCCAAGGACTATCTGCTCTTGCCTCCCAGTGAAGGCGGCCGGGAGGGACGTGCCACGACCAGTGGAAAAACAGGACCCAGGGGTGCCCACCGCCCTGAGTGATTATGCCTCATCTTGGAAGTTTTTAGAAAGCAGTCCCCCACTCCTCCTTTACGAAATATAGACTTAATCTAAAACATCTCTCTCGTCCCCACCATCTGAAGGAGGTGATTCTGGGTTCCTGTGGGGTCTCCCTTCTTTTAACGATGTACTATTAAAAAGAGGGAGGGGGCACCTGAGTGAGGACTCGAGTGCAACAGCCCGAGCCCCGATCCCAGTCAGCAGAGCGGCGGCTGAGCCTCCCCATGAGAGAGCCGGTCATCCCTGGGACAAGCATGGCTTACCACCCTTTCTTACCTCACCGGGCTCCGGACTTCGGCATGAGCGCCGTGCTGGGACACCAGCCTCCCTTCTTCCCGGCTCTCACCCTGCCTCCCAATGGGGCTGCGGCGCTCTCACTGCCAGGGGCTCTGGCCAAGCCCATTATGGATCAATTAGTCGGGGCCGCCGAAACCGGCATCCCCTTCTCCTCCCTGGGTCACCAGGCGGCGGCTCATCTGAGGCCTCTGAAAACCCTGGAGCCCGAGGAAGAGGTCGAGGACGACCCCAAGGTCCATCTAGAAGCCAAGGAGCTTTGGGAACAATTCCATAAAAGAGGGACCGAGATGGTGATCACCAAATCCGGAAGGTAAGCGGCTGAAATTCTGACTTCTGAGGCTGGGTCTTTGGGTTTCTTGTTTTGTTTTGTTTTTGGTTATTATTGGTTTCCCCCCCCCCCCCCCCCCCCAAAGCAGTCTTGTGAGCCTGTGTGCTTTCAGCTGCCTCCGGAAAAACTTGCCTCATCTGGAATTATGCGCTTCTATAGACTACTGCTTACTTTGCAGACTGAACTGCAGGAAATCCTAAGACTACCTGCCTCTCACACACGTGCATGCATTCTTACTAAGAAAAAAATGTTCCCTGTCTTTGTGTGTCTGTGCGTGTATGCCTGTCTGTAGACAGTCCTATCTACTATTGTGGGCACTATTTTACAGATATCTTTAAAGAAGAAAAAATAGTTTGTTTGGTTTTTTTTTTTTACTTGTGTAGAGAGTACTCAGCTGTCTCCTTTCTGAAATGTGCTAATTGCTATTTTCTAATCTTTGAATTCAGAGAGAATAACTTTAGGCTTATCGTCTCCTATGGGAGCTCTTAGCGTGCGTTTATAGTCTAAAGACTGTCTCCCTCTGTGTCCGGAATCTTGCCCCCTAGGTTCATAAGAGGCCTAACTGTATATACTTGGGCTATAGAAATGTATTCCCACATCAATGAGAGAAACTGATCAAAGATATTTTAGTTTGCACACTCACATGTTTGTAATCAGAGAGAAATAAAGAGTTCAGCAGGCAAGGGGGGGAGCGTAATTAGAATTATACAGTTAGGCATATGTCCTACAACATATGGGGGAAACTAACCTTCCCAGAGAGCTTTGTAGATTTTGCAGAGATCACCTGAACAAACTCTGGCAAAGGCTGGGGGGGCCCCTGTGATTTTTATGCTGTACCTTTCTGCTACTTAAAAGAAAATAAAAGAACGGCATTAAAGCTGGGGGGGGGGGAGAAAGAAAGAAAGAAAAGAAACCTTGATCCATAGTTCTCACAATCCTCTGTCTCCTTGCTCATTGTGGTCAGAAGTTTTACTTGGAAAACCTCGGCCAAAAAAGTAGGTGCCTTCTTATTTGTTACCAGGTCATGTGTTTCCTTTTACGCCAGGATCGCCGAACGCCAAACTCTTGGACATAATAAACAGCAAATTTGTGGTATCCTGTCGCAGTTTAAAACTGGACATAGCAGCGGGGGGATGTGGTCAGCCCTGCGCTGCACAGATGGCCAAGTGCTAGAAAATGGCATTTTCTGAATTCGTTGTGGGAGACTCCAGGAACAGTTACCCTTCCCTATGTCAGCAGGCTCCAAAGTGCATTTTCCATGGGGAGATAATTTTCCTCAGGCCCAATAACCTCCTGAAAAAGAGTGATTTCCCCACACACACATACATGTACTCCCTTCGGTCACTTGTCTGATGGTAGAAGAGGCCACCACATTTTTTCATTCTCTCCTACTCCATTGTTTGAGAAGATAATTTTTTTTAATTAAGTGAGGCTAATTTATATATGTATTATATATATATACATATGTAATAATAAATTTTAAAAATTCCTTTTTCCTGGTTGTCGGACAAAATGAAGCAGACCCCTCTTCCCAGATCCCTTTTCCTGCCTTGAAGAAATCCCCCAGTCACCAAAAGCTTTCCTTTGAAATATTGAGGAGTAATTGATCTCGGAAACTCACGAATTTGTTCTGGTCTATCTCTTCTAGGAGAATGTTCCCTCCGTTTAAAGTGAGATGTACTGGGTTGGATAAAAAGGCCAAGTATATTTTGTTGATGGACATTGTAGCTGCGGACGATTGTAGATATAAATTCCATAATTCCCGGTGGATGGTTGCGGGCAAGGCTGACCCTGAAATGCCCAAACGAATGTACATTCATCCCGACAGTCCTGCGACAGGCGAGCAGTGGATGTCCAAAGTGGTCACTTTTCACAAACTGAAACTGACCAACAATATTTCTGACAAACATGGATTTGTAAGTTTCCCTCCGAGTTACATATGAGGATTTTGTTTGTTTTTAATTCTCTTTCCCTACCTCTTCCAGAAGGCCTCCCTTTTCCTCCCCGGCCTTCTGTCCCCGAATAATGAAAGCTGCCTTCTCAGATCTTAAAACTTGAGGCGCCCCCTCAACAAGAATCTCTCAGCATTGCCCAGAGAGAATGGAGGGGGCACAGAAAAGATCTGGCTGACCTAGGAAAGGGAGCCCTTACCCAGGCAGCCCAGTAAATTCCCGACCTGTTGTATTTGAATGTTAAAGACTTGGTGCAGCCGGTTGATTCGGTTTTTAAAAAATCTATTGTTATTTAAAATCCAAAACCAAACCACTCTTTACCCACAGTTTCATTTTCAAATTTAATTTTCCCCATTATCATTTTGCTGAAATCAATTCTCTTCTCTAACAAAATTTTAAAAGCTTGATTGCTGAAAAAGTTTAATTGGTATGTCTGGTTAGCTGGAGGTTTTTTTTTTTTTTTTTTTTTTTTAATAAAGAATGGGATTTGACGAAAGCCAGTTTCCTGGGTTGTCGGGAAAGGCAGAAAGAGATCTCCTGAAGTTGGGTGAAGAGAAGAATTAAAAATGATTCTCGGAGAATGTGAAGTGCCCCTTGTTTTCCCAAGACCCCCAATTCCATTCAACTAATAGGCTAAGTGCAAAATGGGGTGAAGATTTCTGGAGCTCTAGGGAGATGTGTCTGGCCTAGAAATCTTTGGGGAGAGTGCATTTACTACCCTTACTTTGATTAGCAGATAAATGTTCCTCCCTGGATTTCAGCCTTTTAGAGGCTTTAAGCCAATTGGGACAGTCAATTAGTGAGAACTGAAGTCAATAATCTTTTTATAAATTAAATACATTTTCATCTTTTATCTTTTTAATGGTATTTTTTTCCTTTGGACCCCTAAAGTGGGTTTGCTGGGGATATGGAGTTTAGGTACCTATGCATGTAGAACACAGGACATGCAAGTTTTGTATACATAGGGATATCTGGATATTGGTAGTGGAGGTGGTCAGCAAGTCATTGTCCTAATGAATCTATAAATTAAAGTCAGTCTACCTGGGCTTTGTACCTAGGAGGGTGCACACTGGCAGTATTGTTTGGGATTCCAAAGCCCCTGGGATTCTTCTCGGCACTAACCATTCCTTCTCTTTCTCCTCTTTCCTCTTTGCAGACCATTTTAAACTCCATGCACAAATACCAGCCTAGGTTCCACATTGTTAGGGCCAATGATATCCTGAAACTTCCCTATAGTACATTTCGGACGTATGTGTTCCCTGAGACAGAATTCATCGCTGTGACCGCATACCAGAATGATAAGGTAATAGAGAATTTGGGGGGGAGAAGGTATAGAATTAAAAAGGGGGAATTCAGGGAAGTGCTATTCAGGCTTTCTTTTGATGTCATTTGACTTTGTAAGGAGGCCAGTCTTAGTGAAAAGAGTGAGCACTCCTCTGCGTAGCCAACAGCCAAAATTTGCTTGGGTTAAAGGGTAGAATGATCTAAAGAAATCCACTTTACATATGACTCTCATTCTGTCCTTATTAGAATTTTTAGGTTGTTCCTTCCCAAACCCAATGTTGACTGGCTAACCACAGGGAGGGAAAGGTCTCTATGTGAAAATATAAAATGGGTCTTCTTGGGTCTTTAGCCTAAAACAAGCACAGAATAGCTTCCCTTTCCCCTGCTGTCCCACAGCTCCGAGTAGCTTTCTGGTCTGGTTCTTATTATGTTTTATCCTGCCATGATTTTATTATTATTATTATTATTATTATTATTATTATTATTTTCTCTGTGTGTGGTAGGAGGAGGATGGGAATGCCCATCTAAAAAGCATTTTGATGTTGGGGGTACTCTGAGGTGTGGTCAGTCAAGTGGGGATTGTAGCATGAGATTTTTACTACCTTGGCCCTAGTCATCGGGAAATATTCCAGGCCCACTTTGCAGACAGTTGGGGAAGGTGAACTCAGAAGGCTGAATGTAACACAGAGGAAACAAAGCCGGGTGCTGATTGAAGATCTCCCAGATCAGCCTCATTCTTCCATGACCCACAAGTAGGAGTCATTAAAAAAAAAAATTGTTTTCATGGAATCACCCACTAATCTTTTTTCATGATAGATGGTCAATCATGCCTTGCACGTATCAGATGCTTAATAAATGTTTGTTGGTTTCATTGACTTGACATTTGCCATAACACGGCCCCTGGCCCCTGTGGGCTAGAGCTGAGATTGGAAGGGAGGAATGCAAGGCCATTGACTGGGTGTCCTAATGGTGGGTGTTTATTGGAACTGAAAGGCAAAGGGCTTTAGTTCAGTTCGATTTCTCCAGAAACCAAGATCCGACCAATTTTCTCTCTTACCATTATAAGAAAGTTGCCCTTTATACCTAGAGAACAATTTGGAAAGGAAGCTTTGTCAGACACTTTTTTTGGGGGGGAGGCAGTGTAAACCTTCTTTGGCAAAAAACAACTTCTTAGTTGCTCCTTGGACTCTGGATTTGTGTTGGGTAGTTAATACTAATACTAATACCAATAATAATATTAAAGCTTTCTATAAAGTACATTGCAATTAGCAATATTCCTTGGCAATGTAGACAAGTGGAAAATTTTGTTTACAATCATGACCTCTCCCCACCAAATTTCTATAAAACACTTTATGAGATTGGGTAGGGGCATAATTCACTTTACAATGAATTGCGGGTATATTTAAAAAAAAACAACAAAGTGCTAAATGGAAACATAATTTTTAATAGCTAGAAAGTTTTCTGTTTTACTTTTTTTTCAGCCTTCAAATGGACTTTATACTCCAGCTCCAGAACCATTTCCAGGCCACCTAATGCCTGAAAACTTACTTAGGGAATCTAGGTTGGGGAGGGGCTTGTCAAAGACAGTTTTGACTCTACCTTCCTTCACCCTCTACCTATCTCAGCTGAGTTCCTAACCCTGAACTAAGGAGAGTATGGAGGTGGGGAGGTCTGTTCGGCACTTCAGAAGAGTTTCAGAGATGAGGCAAAAGTTTTCCTACTCCTCTGTCCTCTTTTCAGATAACACAGTTAAAAATTGACAACAACCCCTTTGC
Source organism: Vombatus ursinus (assembly GCF_900497805.2). Taxonomy (NCBI): domain Eukaryota; kingdom Metazoa; phylum Chordata; class Mammalia; order Diprotodontia; family Vombatidae; genus Vombatus; species Vombatus ursinus. The sequence continues at coordinate 3,028,490 of NW_020941065.1, read as the reverse complement.
CAAAGGGTTCCGAGATACCGGGAATGGCAGGCGGGAGAAGAGGTGAGTAAAGGAAATTGCTTCATAAGAAAAGCTTTGGGAGATCTTGAATTCCTATTTGGAGATCTAAAGTGTTTGTAAGGAGGCAATTGTGTCTTTTGACAGAGAGAATGCAGTCCCAGGAGGTTCTAGGGCCTTCCATCTTTGCCGAGAGGGGTGAACAGCCCCACCCAAATTTCAAAGGATATTAAAATCCATTTGGAAGCAGACTGAGGGTAGAGGGTCTGTTTATAAATCCTTTGTCCTAGGACACTGGAATTTGCCACAGTCCCATTAAAAAGCTTATCCAAGAAACATGTTGATCGAATCAGAAATTCCTGATTGACCTATCCCAGGGTACTGATTATGGACTTCCCAGTCCAGTCCTGGTGGGGTGGAGCTGCCAGTTCTAAGTAGGTTTGGACCCTTAAGTGAAAAAACAGAATCCCAACCTCCCCCTAGGACAAAATAGCCAGGGGGGTGGGAGGTGACATACCTAGGCTGAACGGTACTCTCTTGCTAAACTGAGCAGGGATTTTGCTGACCAGGAGTTTCCCTTTCTGATAAAGTCAAAACTTTTCTAAGTTAGAAGAACCTAGAATTATCTCTGTCTTTGGGGAATGAATAAGAGAGGGAATGGCAAGAAGAAAGCTCTTCCCTGCAGGTACCCAAAGGAAATTATTTCTAATTTTTTTGGCAACAGATTTTTTGTTCTTACACTAGGCTGATTGTTGGTGGAGAGACTGCACAGAGTGCAGGGAGAAATCACTTGAGTTCCTTACAATCTCAGCAACCATTAAGGGGCTTGATAGACCAAGGCTTTAATGACCCGACAGTCTGTCCTCCCCCCCCCATCTCTAGACTCAATACCGATTTCTCCTGCCTGTCTGCCTCCCCACCCCCATTAACCAAGGTGCTCTGGCCCTTATGCATGTCTGTTAATGAAATCTCAAGCCTTAATAAATGGAGGACAGCCACCCAAGCTTTCTTAAAAATCAACAACTCACTCTGTACAGTATCTTCCTCTCCCCTTAACTGGCAGCTGTGTTGATAGATGTTCAGACCACTCTGAGTTTAAGACACCTGAAGTAACTGGGCTAGGTGTTAGCAATATATATATTTATACATCCTCTGGAGTTACTGAGGGGCAAAAGCAGGCAAAAAAAACCCCTCCCGCCTAAAGTAATTTGCACTGTTCTGTCTACAGAAAGCAGCTGACTTTGCAGTCCATGAGAGTGTTTGAGGAGAGACATAAGAAGGAAGCCGGGACCTCCGATGAATCCTCCAGTGAGCAGACAGCTTTCAAATGTTTTGCCCAATCCTCTTCCCCAGCAGCTGTCTCCACAGTTGGTACGTCTAATCTCAAAGGTAGGTATCAAAGGGCCACTCCAACCCCTGAGAGCATCTCTGTCCCCTCATGGCACTTGGTAGTCAAAGATGGGCTTTTCTCTGCCTCTAGTGCCCTTCCTTAGTGCATTCCCCCAATCTTTTTTTCCCCACTTTGTCATGCCTCTCTCTCTCTTGACTGGCCCAGTCAAGAGACAAAGCGTTTCAGAGTTGTCCCTCACTGATTTATAACTATACCCCGATCTTCGAAAAGGGCCTGGAAGCCTTGTTCCCTTCCCCCAACAGATGTAAGAAGTCACGCTCCCCTCCCTCTACCCTCCTTGTCCCATGCTAGTGGATTTGTGCTGCTTCACCCCCTTCCTCCCCTCTTCAACATGTTCTCCCACACCAAGGCCATTGAAATTCTCCTTTGTGCATGCAGACCTAGATTTGAAAGATATTTGAGCACCTTGGAAATGGGGTGGGGGTGGGGAAGATGTTACAGGTAGGAGAGAGGGGGGAAAAAGGAATCTTTTCCACCTGGAGCAGAGGAGGTAGAAGCTCCAACCAAACTGAAAAGTCAGTCGGCCTGTGGGAGGAGGTGTACTGGGGGAGGGGCGGGGAGGGGAGGGAGATGAGATGGTTCAGGACCTGAACCGGTTTCCTGTGTTTAAAGAGCAGGCAATATTTATTTGGAAAGAAACACACACAGAGAGACACAACAGAAGAAACGTGTTTTCAAGGGAAATAAAATGAAAGAACTTTATATCTTTAATCCATTAAAATTTTCCAGTGTAAAATGGCTTGCAATGATATCCAGCTAGGGGTGTGCTGATAGGGAAATATAATTGTATTTGTTTAAACTGGGGGAGGTATGTACCTATTCTACAGGTCCTTTCCCCTCTCTAGGCCGCAGTTTCTTCTGTAAAATGAGACTGTCAAACTCGATGAATTCTCTAGGTCGGGGTGGGGAACCTGCAGCCTCCAGGCCACAAGTGGCCTTCTAGGTCCTTGGGTGTGGCCATTTGACTGAGAATTACAGAACAAATCCTTTTATTAAGGGAATACGGTCTGTGAAGTTTGGATTCAAAGTGCTGCGCTCGAGGACCTAATGGGCCACATGTGGCCTCGAGGCTGCAGATTCCCCACCCCTGCTTCTAGACTAGATCCTGGAGGGTTTGAATGATTCCCCCTTTCCCTAGTAAAGTGCCTTCCCACTACTCAAAAGAACTTTTCTTTGTTTTGTGTTTATGCATCTGTATACGTGGTGTTTCCTGTAGTACAAAGTAAGCACCTAGAGGGCAAGGCCTGTTATTTTTAATCCTTTTATTCAAAGTGCCTAACTGTCCTGACTCATAAATTCTGCCTGCTTAATAAATGTCTTTTGACACATTTCTTTGGTTAGTTTTAGAAAGTGAATTTGCCTCCTTGTGGAATTTCTGGGTTGAATTGGTGGTGGCAGCTGGGGGTAGGGGGTGCAGTTTGCAGTCTAATTGCAGGCTTATCACTGCATGGGTCTCACCCGGCCTTGTGCCCTTTCTCTCCTCTGCAGATCTGTGCCCTAGTGAGGGAGAGAGTGATGCTGAAAGCAAGGAAGAGCCCCCTGAGGCCAGTGACATGGGAAAAATCTCTACCACCACATTGGAGGAGCCTTCCAAAGACAAGGGCACCTCACCCTCCAAGGCCCACCTCTTCTCATCGGAGAGAGATCGAGATAGGGATCGGGACCGGGATAGGGATCGAGATCGAGACCGGGCCAGGGAAGGGGTACGGCTGGAAAAGAACTCCCCAGATTCTCGTCATAGCCCAGCTGCCATCTCCTCCAGCACCCGAAGCTCGGGCTGTGAGGATCGAAAGAGCCCTGGCCGGGAAGGGGTGCCCAAGGCCCCTGAGGAAGGGCGCCCAGTGCTCTCGGGAAAGGAGACCTTCACTCCTCTCACAGTGCAGACGGACAGCTCATCACACCTAAGCCCAGCTCACCTCCCGAACCTGGCCTTCCCCCCTGGCCTGGCTAGCCAACAGTTCTTTAGTCCCCTGGGCAATGGCCATCCTCTCCTCCTGCACCCCAGCCAGTTTGCTATGGGGGGAGCCTTCTCCAGCATGGCGGCTGGTGTGGGGCCCCTGCTGGCCACCGTGTCTGGAGCTTCCACGGGAGTCCCCGGCTTGGACACCACGGCCATGGCCACTGCAGCCGCCCAGGGACTATCAGGGGCCTCTGCAGCAGCCTTGCCCTTCCACCTCCAGCAGCACGTCCTAGCCTCTCAGGTAATTCTCTCCCTGGGTTTCTCTCTTTGTCTCTTTCTCTCCCCCCCCCCCCCCCCAAGCCAGCAGCTAGGTGGCACAGTAGATAGAATATTAGACTTGGAGTCAGGAAGGCAAATCCAGCCCACAAGATACATGACTCTGGGCAAGTCATTTAACCTCTTTCCTCAATTTCCTTATCTGTAAAATAAGGGTAATCATAGCACCAGGCCTAACCAGATTGTCATGAGAATTAAAAGTGCTTTGCAAACCTTGAAGAGCTATATGAATTCTAGCTGCTATCATTATTATTGCCACCCCTGGCTCAAATTGCCTCCCTGGGTGCCAGGCAGGGTTGAGATTACAGTAAGAGGGCACTCTTCTATCCTCCCAAGCATTAATTTTGGACAAGGCCATCCTGGGTTAAGAACAGCAACAGCTCAGATTTGGAGTGGGACCAGGACAAGGAAGGGAGCTGTCTGTGTGTGGGGAGGGCAGCCGTACCCGGGGAGGAATGGGCCTTGGGCAAGAGAGGGAAAGGAGTGGGGAGTCAGTGAATCAGAGCAGGCTGCCGAAGTTCAGTAGAAGCTTTATTTGGGAGGAAGGAGTTTCAGCTTCCTTTTTTAACTGGCACTCATTTTTGTTCCTTCCTGTCCTGTCTGATATTTCTAAGGACCCTAGAAATGTGGAGGATTTGGGGGAGAGGGAGGGATGGAGGGATTGCTCTGTCAGCCTTTTTCCGGTAGAAATTGTGGACGTTGTGATGGAAAACACTGGACTAGGAGTTTGGTGACGGCCATTAAGCCTGGCTGTCACTCAGTAACTGTGCTATGGTAGGAGCTGTGGGTCTGCTTCTCCCTATTCTGTAAAATTAAGTTAGGCTAAGAAAAATTGGGCCCTCCACTGTCTGTATTCTAAGGTCCTCACCAGCTCTGGCATTTTCTGTTCTAAGGCGCCACCCACCTCCACCGGTCACTGTTCTGAGGTCTTCCTCACTTTTAACATCCATGTTCCCAGGTCCCTCCCAGCTCTGACATTCTATGTTCCGAGGGCCCTCCCAGTTCTAACATTTTATGATCTGAGGTCCCTCCCAGCCCTGATATTCTATGGTTTTGTTCTTGGCCCGCAACGTTTTCCCTTGGGATCTGGGTCCTTGACTGGCTCTTCTGGGACTAAGGATAGGAGTTGTGGTTTGTGGATTTGGAATAGGAAGGAGCCCGCTACGTCTCTGTTCCCCAGAATCACTGACTCCTCCCTCCGCACTTTGTTTCTCCAGGGACTGGCCATGTCGCCTTTCGGAAGCCTCTTCCCCTACCCTTACACGTACATGGCAGCGGCTGCAGCTGCCTCCACTGCAGCGGCTGCTTCCAGCTCCGTCCACCGGCACCCTTTCCTGAACGCAGTGAGGCCCAGACTTCGCTACAGCCCATACTCCATCCCTATGCCCCTTCCTGACAGCAGCAGCCTGCTCACGCCAGGTCTCCCTTCGATGGCTGCGGCGGCAGCTGCGGCAGCGGCAGCAACGTCGGGCAGCGTGCTGGAGAGCAAAGCGGCCAATTTAGCCGCCAGCCCCGCCTCGGTGGCTTTGGACTCGGGCTCTGAACTCAATAGCCGGTCTTCTACCATCTCCTCTGGCTCTGTGTCCTTGTCCCCAAAACTCTGCCCCGAGAAGGAGCCCTCCACCAGCGAACTGCAGAGCATCCAGCGTCTAGTGAGCGGCCTGGAGTCGAAGCAAGACAGATGCCGCAGCGGATCCCCCTAATGGCCTGCACCTCAATCCCAGAGTTCCAAGAAAGCGGACCCATTGAGGTGGGGGCGAAGGATGGGCGCAGAAGTGAATTGGGGTGAGGGCGTCCTCATCTTTAGTTCTTGTGTCTCATTCCAAATCATTCTCGCAGTGCACTTTGTAAAACTATGGTGAAGTCCCTCACATGGCCCTGTGGCCACAGCAACCCCTCTGGAAAGGGCTGGGCCGGGGCCCAGCTGAGGCTGAGGCTTGAAGGGGGTGGGGGTGGGGGAAGAAGGTTTAATGGAAGAAAAGACCTAAAAGCTGCTATGTTTCAGAACCATGCTCTCATTGAAAGGTCATGTTTGTCCCGTAGAAAGCAGAGATGGCCAAGTTCATCTCCAGAGCTGTTTGGTTTTTTTTTGTTTGTTTTTGTTTTTGTTTTTCCCCACTCAGTGTGTAAAATAGACTAAATGAAATAAAAAATGAATGGAAATGAATGAATAAGGTTTAGAAAAGTGATTTTTTAAGAATATAAAGTGACTTGCTTTATCAATTCTTCAAAATGAAACTGACTGCAGAACTCTGGGGTGGGATGAAGATATACCTGTAGCCCTTGTTAGCCTGTATTAATGAACTCTGTGTCTTTTTAATATTATTGTGATGTCTTAAGAGCCCCCATAGGGCACTTGCATGCTCCGCTGTAGTCTATTTTTCTGTTTTATTTTTCTGAATGTTTAATTCCCAGGGAGAAAAGGAAATGACCCTTCTTCCCTCTCCCATCCCCTAACTGCAACAGGCCCCCGTAATATTAATAATTTTAAAAAGAGGCAGATAAATAAGTGGGAAGGGAATTGAATTTATTTTATGAAAATTTGTTTCGTTGCTAGTTGTCTCCCTCGGGTTTCCTTCTCTCTTTACTGTATATGCAATAACAAGGTTATTAAAAATAGTTTAAAAAAAAGAGAAGTGGACACTATTAGACAAAGTATTTATGTAATTATTTGGTAACTTGTAAATAAGTGGAATATGAATACTCAGAATTAAACTTTAATTTATTGACACTGTACAGATCTCTGTAAATAAGGCAGCAGCTGTCCCGTGTTTCGTTCTCCATTTCATTTCAAGGTCAGGCTTGGAAAACAAGGAAACATACAGCTCTGGGCTGGTTTTGTTTTTTTTTTCCCTATTTTTTTTTTTTTTTTGCAAAGTACCTCCCTTCTAATAACCAAGTTAGTAAAAAGTCCTAATGCAGAAGATAAAAATAAATTAATGGGAAGGGTGCTATTATTAGGTCCTTTCCTGAGTCAAATGAAGGGCGTGGAGATTGAGGTGGGGAGGGGAAAAGGGGCAAAGCAGAGTCTTGTGGGCTGTATTTCTCTTTTTCTGAATTTGCCCATTCCTTCTTATGTCCAAATGAAATGGGTATGACTACTGGTGTCGCTGTGTGATTCATTTATTTCTCAGTTGGTGCCTAGAGATAATAGCTAATCCAAGTTTGAAAGTCAGGTGTCTTCAAGAAAAAAAAAAGACCACCAAACTTTAAAAGAGGAAAACCCATGAAGGTATATTTTGTGTTATAGAATCGTTAATGAGTTCTTGGTTTTCTGTATTTTTTTTTCTTTTAAAACGTCACTGAAATTTCAATAAATTTTTATTGAAATGTCTCCCAGACTTTGTCGAATGCCTTTCTTGTTGGGACCTTCACAGGAGCAGACAAACAGGAACAAAGAATCCGAATTCCCCCCCCCCTTAAATAATTAAGTCGTCCGCCCTCCCCCCCATCGAACTGAGTAGTTCTGAAGAGCTGTCAATCAAGTGTCACAAAGGCGCCCAAATTTTTTTTTGCTCTAGAAAAATAAAGTGGGAGGGGGAGCTCCAAAAATAATCTGATCGTGCATTTTCCTCGAGATGAGACAGGGACCAGACAGAAGGGGAGGGAGGGAGGAGAAAGGTTTGGGTTGCCTAGCTCCTTCAGATCTTGCTTTCAATGGCAAAAGACGGTAAAGGCGGTAAAGGTCCGCCGGCGTGCTCATGGCTCACTCAGACCTACATCTGTCATAAATTATGGAGCCAACCGGGAAGAAGGTGGGAGCTTCCAAAGGGAAACTTTAGAGATGCCTTTGCCCTTTCCTGTGGTGTATTCTCCCGGCCCCAAATTTCCTAGCACTACTCGCCCCCTCCCCCATTCCCAATTAAAAGTGACCCAGGGATGCGAATTAAAATGAATATGTGCGGACGTCACCCTGGCCTTTCTCAGGTGAGGCTGCTACGCTCGCTAGTCTCCAGTCTCACCTCTGCGGTTGGAAAGGTGTCTTTTTAGGACACCTCTAAAAAGGACTTTTAGAAGCTTCTCAGGATGAAGAAGGACAAAGACGGACGGTTCCCAGAGTTCTCACGTCTAGCCGTCTGGGCCTATCGCTAAGGATACTGCCAGGAGAATTTCCATTCCTTTCAGAACGTGGGGTTGGAAGATCAACGGGCGGTGAGGAGATAGAGTGTCCCCCAAGCTGGCACTGGGCCCTGACCTAAGCTGCCTCGCCCGTGGCCCCGGTCAGGAAGCTGCGGCTCCCATGTAGTGTCAGTTTCCCAAACCTTGGGGAGGAGGGAAAGAGGTCCCATTGCTTTAGCACTGTAGGGGGCTTACAACATACTTTCACTCTAGTCCTCCCTTACCCACTTCCGATAACCTAGTTAGGGAAGCAAGACTTCTTAGGAACTAGACGCTCAGACAGAGGTGGCTTGCGCACCGTCACCTGCCAAAAACTGGAGTGGCTAGGTCTCCCACTAAGGGCTTCGTATAATAACTAAGCTAGGGCTCTTTCCCTCTGGAGCCTGCCCAGGGCTCTCATCTGCAATCTTCCTAAACCCAAGAAGTGGTCCGCCGTCTCAGTGGTCTGGAGATGACACCTGGAAACGAGAAGCGGCTCTGGCTGAGCGCTTACTGCTGGCTCAAAACGCCTGACTCCAGCTCCCCATCTCTCCTGTAGGCCTGAAATCTAGGGGTAGACTGATCCTGTTAGACATTTAATTTTAAAAGCCAGGGTAATTCCTCCAGAGTGGAAGGGACACTTCTGAGCCCCAGAAAGCGGTAGAGACCCGACTGGCCCTTGCCCCCATTTCTCCCCGGCTCCTGCCTACTCCTTCTTTCTGGAGGATTCCCCTCAGCCCCCAAGCAGTCCAGTAAGTTTCCTTTTGAAGTTGAGTTTTATCTTTTAAACAGTCAATAAAATGCCTAGTGCCTGTCCAACCTTCCCTTCTGCATATTCATTCCTCCCCTTACCTTGAGGTGGAGGGGAGTGGAGGGTGGGGACTGAAGGGGACTCCCAGTGAAAGCCTTCTACCTCCATGCCCTGGGGCCATGAACTGGGAGATCACGGTAGGAGCCGGTTAGGCGGCTGCCCCCGCTCCCTTAGCTTGGGGCGGCGGGAGCGGAGGAGAGTGCTGGCCGCGGTCCATAACTCTTACACCTTGGAGTAGCTGAAACGGCCTACAAAGCGGGGATGAGGGCGGCGAGGGGGGAGGGGAGGCTGTCTTCCCCTCCCATTCTCCTCTGTCCCCAATAGGGGAGGGGTGGGTAGAGGAGTGCAGACTTCTCTTGGGTCCCAGAATACATAGGGTCTGGTGTGGGCTTGGAGATGGGGCCTAGTCCCCAACTTCTCCTTGGCCTTTTTTTTTTTTCTGCTGGTAAGCCCCGGCAAAACGGGCTATTTGGGTAGACGGAGAACCCAGGACCAAAGGGTTGTTTTCTTTTCAGCGCCACTGTTCTACTATTTTCCAGCGTTGGAAATAGAGATTGAAGAGATCCTCTGGTCTCTTTGCCCATATCTCAATCTGCCTCTATCTGACAAATGCAATTCAACCAGCATTTGTTAAGAGCCGTGTGTGTGTGTGTGTGTGTGTGTGTGTGTGTGTGTGTGTGTG
>NW_020941065.1:3006397-3019245 GCF_900497805.2 Vombatus ursinus | reverse complement strand
GTGTGTGTGTGTGTGTGTGTGTGTGTGTGTGTGTGTGTGTGTGAGAGAGACAGACAGAGAGAGAGAGAGAGAGAGAGAGAGACTACCCTCACAGAGTTTATATTCCATTGGTACAGGATGAGAGAGAGAAAGCCCTCTTTCGGCCCCAGGGTCCTGATCCGGAGGCAAGCCCATAGTCCAGCAGATAGACCTACAATACACGTACGAACTAAATAAATAAACGAATGGAAGGAGAGATGGGTGGATGGATGGCTATCTGGCTGGCTGGCTGGATGGATTTATTTGGGAAGTAGACCCTTCTGGTAGAATTTGCATACCTGAATTTTATGAGCTGTAATCTCTGTTGGAAGGGGGGAAAGGGAAGCAAGAAGGAAAAAAGATATTGATTTCTTTCTATTCCTATTTTCGGGATTTCCCTCCTTCCTGCAGTGAAACTGATCTCGAATTCTTCCCAGACCAGTGGTCACATCTGAGAGATTCAGCCGCTAGGCAGGCGCTGTCTGTCACTGGCTGTCTGTCTCGGTCTTCCTTATCGCTTGTATATATTATTTGTATATAGTAACGTTAATGAGTAACCTTCGTGGCGCTGGCGGACAGGGGTAAACAGCTAGCAATCTCTCTGGATTAGCCTGCCGATTACTCACCTGGCGCCTCTCTCAATCTACCGGGTAGGTTTATGGCCCTGGCGGCCTGGTGCCGGCAAAAGGCCCCTTTCTCCGGGCTTGGAGTGCCACCTATCTGTCCGTCCAGCAAACACTCCCAGTTAGAGCCCTGGTCGCCTAGCATCTCTGCTTCCCTCAGCTCTGGAACTTTGCCACTCCTAGCCCTCTAGTCTTCTCCCTTTCCTCTTCTCCCTTCAATTTCCACTTGCCTTCTCCCCAGCCTGCTGGGACCTGGTGGCCAGAGTGTGCTCAAAAGCAAGGGAGTTAAAGGCCTCTGGCATCTGGCGAGAATCAGGTCTAGCTTGAGGATGGGCAAATCTTTTGGTGTGCGTGTGTGTGTTTGTAGGGTTCCTGATACCCCATCTGGAAAAAAAATCAGGATCCTGGCAGTTTCTGCTCAAGGCATCACCCGCTTCCCAGAACTCTCCATCTCCCGTATTCACACCCCAGTCCATAACCAGGAGGCAGGCTCCAGATGATCTAGGCTTTATCTGGATCAGCCTCCACACACATCCTTTTCTGGACTCTTCTCAATTTCCCCACCCTCCCATGGTGGGGACACTTCAGCCTTTTTTCTTTCAGTGGTTTGGTAGCTATGTTCTCCTCTGTCCTGGCCTGAAGTGAACAAGTCTTGGACAACATGGAATGGAAAAATTGAAGCCCACTCCCACACACCTCTTTGCCTTTGTCGTGTTGCCCCTGCCAGAGTAACACTGAAATCACAGAACAGAATTTCTTAAAGACCTGGAGAACCAAGACTCTGCCTCCAGTGCCTAATAAAAACAGTCCTGCATCTCTTAGTCACTTGGTGTTGGAGGCCCAGTACCCTGATTTAAGCTTTACTGTGTAGGAAAGAGCAGAGCCACCAGGCATTGTGCCACCCTGAAAGCTTCTGGGAACTTGGAACCCAATTCCTGAAAGTATCTGGGGATCCCATCAGAGTGCAGGTCTTTTGACAGGGAGGAAGAGGGGTGAACTTTGGAAGGCTAGGAGGATTTAGGGTTCACAATGGAAATCTTTGCTCTTCCTCTCTTCTCCAAGCCCAAATCAGAAGGAAAGCTCTGGATATCTGGGGCCACTTTAAGGGGACAAAAATGGATGGCCTATCCAGTCAGAGGCAAAAATCTGTCCATGCTGCTTGTAGATTTCCACCAGTGTGACCTTGGAAAGATTACTTTCTTTTTCTGGGCCTCAATTTTCTCCTTTGTAAAATAAGGTCCCTACACTATAGTGGTTCCTATTTCTAAGTCCTAAATCCTAAACCTCTGAGTCACAGACCATGTGAGACCCGAGTGTAGGTGCCCATCCCTTGTTTAGCCTTCTGTCTGCAGTTTAGAGTTTCCTCAAGTAAGTTTTGCAGAAAATTCCCCTTGGGAAAAGTATGGTAGAAGATTCAGTGTTATTCCCAGTGAAGTTTTCAATGATACTTTATGAATCAGGAAATAATGTTCATATCTGGGGTAAGTAAGGGTAGAAAAAGAACTGTTCCCAGTTAACAATGATAAACTCTTATTCAACTTTATTCCTGTTAACACCACGTTAGACCAAGTATGTTAGATCTCTAGGTATCTTAGTGCATCTGTGGACTGGGGATCCATTAGATAACAATGAGAATTAGGGGTCAGTTGGACATCCTTTTCCCACGAGTCTTTCTGCGGTACCTCATTGTTGTATGGAGGGAATTTGGGGTATTTTGAAGGCCATCCCTTGGACAGAGAGAGGGTGTATGCCTAATGTCCAAAGACCTGACTGGCTAGTAGCAGTGAGTCAGGACATTTTTCAATAGGGAGTGTTGATGACAATGAAAAGAAAGACAAGGAGACGAGAGAAGGATAAAGGAGGAGAAAGAGAAGAGGAAGAAAAAAAGAGAAGAGAGAAAAGAGGAAGGAAAAAAAGGAAGAAGTAACTGACCATATCAACTAGAAAACCAATCAAATAACCTGTTATGTGAGGAGTACAATTTGAGGTAGTTTTCCCCCCAAAATTTTGCAACTTTGAAATATCTAGCCTTTATTTTGGAGTCAGCTTTCCCTTAAAGCATCCTTTTCTTCCAGGAGCTCCTGTGGTCTCACCCCTCCTTCTCTACCACCTACCAGCCTTGGGTATGAGCATGTAAAGATAATATTTGGATGTGGAATGGTTTTTGTTGTTCTTGTTCCCTTAACTCAGTTGTCTGTTTATCATTCCATTCATCTTTCTATTCATTCATTCCTTTGTTTATTTTTGTGGCAGGGCAACCCCCCCAAAAAAATTCAAGGTGAAGACCAGGAGACGGTTAAGAAGTTTTTAAATGCCTTGTGTCTGGAACCCGAGTTGGTAAATCACACTCATACCTTGCCCCTGATGTCGTGTTCTGAAACCCTCTCTGATGGAAAAAAAAAGTGGACAAGGTAGGGACTGGGGCACTTGGATTTTTCCAAGGGGTCAGAAGTGAGGGGAACCCACGAGAACTTGGGCTTGCTTACTTCTCACCCTGTGCGACTGAGAAACTGAATAGAGAAATTTGAGATGCTAGCAGCTTCTTTTATCCTTCTGTTGGAAAACAGCCTGGCCATCTCCTTAGTCTCTTGGTCCCCAATTGGGGTCTCTGCAACGCCCAGGGAATCTGTCTGTCTCATCCTCCCTCAAACACTACCATCCCCCCTTCCTCCCCCTCCCAGGAGCTTGCGGACTAGGTAGCTAGAACTGGCCCCAGAGGACCAAAGAACCGTCTGGTGTTTTTTTTTGTTTTTGTTTTGTTTTGTTTTGTTTTGTTTTTTTGTTGTTGTTGTTTGTTCGTTTGTTTGTTTTGTTTTTGAGAAGTAGGGTAAGTGTGAAAGCAGAAGCTTCTGCCTTAATCCTTACTGCCGCCCCCTTCCTTAGGCCCACCTTTCTTCACAGCTCCTGAATCTCTCCTCGGGGAATGCCAAGGGGCTGTGCTCCTGGGGCTAGACAAGAATGGTTAGCATGCCGACTTAGTCACCAGGTGAGATGCCCGGTGCATTAGAATCCTCCAACTCCAGCGAAGAGCTGAATCCCTGGAACACTATGTAGCCCCAGAAGCAGGAGTGATTTGAGGAGGTTTCTCGAACTTTTCCACCCCTTCTGTTGAGAGAGTGCCCTCCTTCCAAAAGAAACAGCCCCATCTCTTGGGCATCAGACTCCTGAATGTTCATCCGGAGGCCAGATGTGCTAAGCCTGGCCAGTACGACAGACACGGATGGACTTGGGGCGAGGAGAATTGGGGTTCTATCCTAACCCAGCTCCTTAGGAAGAAGTCGCCCTCGTACTCCCCTTACCCCCAATTTGTTAGTGAATTTTGGGGCCTCAAAGTAGACTTCCCTGAAGCAGACTTTCTAGAGACCTGTTTAAAGGTTGAAGGATTAAGGCGGTTTCCAGTTGTCATCTTGGGCCTTGGGTTGGGGACGGACTCCAGCCGTCTTCTCTACTGAATGGTTGACATCGATGAGCATGTTTTACCCTCAACATGAAGTGTGGGGGGAGGTTAAAAAAGAGAGAGACTGCATTTATTTAAATTCTTTAAGGTTTACAATGCATTTAGCATAAATTAGCTGGTTGAATCCTCAAAATGAATCTGTTGAAGGAGGTGATATTATCAACCACTTTTGCAGATGAGGAAAATAAGGCTCAGAAAAATTAAGTGACTAGCGCAGGATCACGTAGCCAGCAATATGTGTGGAAGGATTTGTACTCGCGTCCTCCTGACTCCAGGTCCCTCAGCTGTCAGCCTATGCCACATTTCATCTCTACAGCTAGCATTATACCCATTTTACAGATGAGGAAATGGAGGAGCAGAGATTAAGTGGCCTTTCCATTGTCATACAGCTAGGAAGTGTTAGAGGTGGGATTACCACGCAGGTGTTTAGGGACCCCAACTCCAATGCGGTTTTCCCCAACTCACCCCGCCGGTAGGACTGGAGGAATCAGAGGCGAAGGGAACCTTAGAAAACTTGAAGGGACATCAGAAAATAGAAGCTATTTACTTTCAGGGCTTGGGAAGACAGCTGAGTCAGAAATTCTGGAACGAAGGTGAAGCTGGCGAGTGGCCGAAAGGGATACTTTCAATGGGCTTTTTTTTTTTTTTTTGCGGGGGGGTGATTGCTCTCATAATTTTAGTCTTGTAGAACCCCTTTCATAGGTCAAAGGTGTGTGTGTGTGTGTGTGTGTGCGCGCGCGCGAGCACGTGTGACGTCTCTCGGCGGATGTTAACACAAGAGGGGGACGATATTTCCAACCTTTGCAGGCCTGGTCCGGCCTCTTCACCCTTCTCTCATCTTCCCTATAGGCCCTCACCCCCTCCTCGAAACTCACACGTTCTATTTCATCTTTTGAAATGTGACCTTCCCAGGCCACTTCAATTTCCCCCTAATGACACCCGGGGATCTGGTTTCTGGTTGTGGAATGACTGGTTTTTAACGTGCCACGCACCCTGCCCGCCCCTACCCCCCACACCTCCTTGGGGTGGGGGTGGGGGGCGCAGAGGTCACCTCAGCTAGCAACGCCTGGCGCTAAGCCACACTACCAAAGCTTTATAAATTCTATAACCCGACTTCCTTAATCCTGCCAACCAGCGTCTCCACTTAATGGATAGATTTTTGTTTTTTAACGAAAACTCCAGAGCAAAAGCCCCTTACGTATGACCCTATCACTCATGGCAGGTTCCTGAGAATTTTCTTGCTTGTAGCTTCTCATTCCAACTGCAGACCAGGGTGTGAGCAGTTTTATTTTAAATGGGGAAGGGGAAGGTTATGGGGTGGGGACGTGAGACGGGACAGAAGACTTGGGGACGTTTTCTCTGATTGCTTCTCTGGGTGCCAGCCTGGCACGGTATTGACTCTGCCGACACAAGCTGTCTGTACCTCCTCTTTTTCCCTTAAGGCCGGGTTCACACGGCGGTCCACAGAACAGAGGGGGAGGCGAGAGGTGGATTTCACCTTTTCTCGCCTTTCGATCAGGCGAACCTGAAAACCCGGTTCCAAAGGAGTGAGAACAATAGAGTTCAACGGTAAAAGAGAAAAACGTGGCCCTTTTGCCCCCATCTCCGCCCTCCACCAACAATGACATCTAATTAAATTTGATTTAATTCAATAAATATTTGGGGTGCGGAAGTAAGATGAGAGATAGGGAATAGCCTTCACACAAGGAACAACAAAGTAAATGTACGTGTGAGAGAGAGACAGAGACAGAGAGACAGAGACAGAGAGAGAGAGAGAGAGGAGGGAGAGACAGATGCAGAGATGGACAGTCACTCTGAAATAGACAAAAACAAATGTAGACAAGCACAGATACAGGCATAGAGACATCGAGAGAGACATAGAGACAGACAGAAAGAAAAGCAGGCGCAGACTGGCACAAATACAGAAACAGAGACACCTAGAGAAAGACACCAAGTGGTGACATATCCAAAGAGAGAGAAAGCGTGTTTAGTTAATTGGGTAGGGGAATGAATGGTCAAGGGAAGATCAGAAACAATTGAGATTAGGCTGCAGAAGTAAGTGGCTTAGGAAAAAGTCTGCCATTAACTCTGTGATTTGGGCAAGTCACTGTGAGATCCGGGGCACTTAAGTCGCTTATTCCCCTTATCTCGGTTTTCAGTGTCTCCATCTGTAGAATGGGGCTAAGCGATCTGCTCCTCGCCCGCTCAGCGGCCTTCTGGTTAGTACCTGGAGACAAAGCGATGAGGAAAGTGAATTCCCTTTCAGCGTTTTCGGGGTTATTCCTTGAATTTTACATACACACACGCGCGCGCGATTCGACCATCTGCATTCCCATTCAGAAGGCTGCAGTCTTCCCAGAAAGGATTCTGACGCCCCCGGAACGTGATTCTGAGACTTCCCGCCTGCTAGGAACCCCGGAGTCCCAGGGCCAAGACTCTAGGAAAGCAGCAATCTAGGCACACGGATAGCAATCAAAAGAAAACCTTGAAGAGGGCCTTCTCATCCCTCCTTCGGGTCATGGGTGGGGGGCCACCTCTCTCCTCTGTGGAGTACAAGAAGGCTATTGGCTTGGATTCAAATACCACCTCCAGAGCTGGGTGACCTTCAACAGGCTGTTTCTCTGCTCTGGTCCTCAGTTTCGCATCTGTCAAAGTAGGCCCTTTATAAGCTCTACGAGCTATTAATTATAATTATTGAGAATCTCTTCACGGTGAGCCTGGAGGTCATTGTCCTTGATTTTCCTTCTCCCCACCCCCTTCCAATTGCTACTATATAATTGCTACTAATAAATGAAACTGTCAAAAATAGGGGTCTGAAGCACTCAGAGGTTGTTTGTTTCCAGAAAAATATTGGGATCTGGAAAGGGAGGGGAGGGAAGGTTTCTTCTGGACTTGAGTCCCTTTTCCAGGATCGGGGAAGAAATGAATGGAAGACCTCTAAGACTAAGGATCCTTTCCAAGGCATTGGAGACTGTTGGGGTGCAGGCCACTGAGAACAGTTCAGGGGCCCTGGTCTGAGCAACCAATAACATAACATCTGTTACAACAGATGTTAGCCATCTCAGGCCACCACTCCCGGTATTCGTTACCTCCCCTAATAGAAAGCAAGGTGCTAGATGACAGAGACAGATTTCTCTTTTGTATTGGCATCTCCAGCTTTTAGCATAGAGCTAGGCTATTAATAAAGGCCCTCTTTCATATGACGTGCTTTAAGGTTTACGAAACGCCTTTTATGAACTCGTTTGAGGTAATGGGCCATTATACCCATTTTAGAGAAGAGAAAAGTGAGGCTACGTTTTCTGGGCAGTGGAAGTGAGGTCTTCCTGCTCTCAGGTCCAGAGCTCTAGGCATGCTCTTGCAGATAGATACAGGACTGAGGCTTCAAAGTTCATTTCGTGAGCTAATGAGGGGGTGAAAGTGGGAAGATCCTAAAAAAGCTCAGGGGTGCAAGGAGGCCAAACCAGAGTGAGGCACAGGGAAAATCTGTTTTAAAAAACGTATGTTTTTTTTTTAATATAAGCACAATTCCTCATCTTCCAACCCAGCTCTCAAATCTCAACCTCTGTTGTCAGCCCCTCTCGATCTCTGTCTCTTTTTCCCCTCTCCCTGTAATCTTTTTCAACTTTTCTTTCATCTCTTTCGCTTCTCTCAATCTCTGTTTTTTGTCTCTGAAAAATACCACCCACCCCCAATATATTAATTGGAATCAGAAAGTTACCAGAAATATGGTTATTTCGGAATATATTGTTCCTCCCCTCCCCCCCCCCAAAAAACCCCTCATTTGTAACCTTCCCCAAACATATCCTCTTCATGTTTAGTGTCTGGGAGTCATTCTATGTGTACAGAGAGAAATTAACCAAAAGGAAAGCCCCCTCCTCACCTTATGGGGTGTCCTGGGCGGAGGTTCTCTGCTTAGCGCTCTCCCTCCTCTCCCTAACCTCCCCACGTCTGCATCTACCTCCACCTCCAGGGATTTCTTTGGGAGCTGGGGAAGGATAAGGAGGGAAGGAGGGGTTTGGAATCCCAAGTCGGTTGCCTGAGACCTATTTGCTTTTTTGGCAGCCCCTCCTATCCTTCCCCAGTCCTCCCCCAACCCCCAACTCTGGTTTGCTCCAAACCTTTCCCCAAGGCTCAGGCTGGGTTTGCGAAGGCTCCGCCTTCCCCTCCCATCCCGTCTCCGCAGGTAATTTGCAAAGGTGGCAGCAGAAGCCAGGTTGGGCTCTCGGCTTGGGCTTGTGCCCTGGGGTGCAGGGGAGAGGATTTAAGCGTTTCTTCTGCTTCTTCTTCTTTTTTAATAGGCTAAAGGGAAATCACAGGGGCTCTGGAAAAACAAAAAACAAAAAACCTCCCCCTGCATCTGCTTCTGGATCTCATTGCACAAGCTTCTTTTATTTGACGCTGGAAAACCTTACAACGTTCTCGGAACATTAGTATGGGGGAGGGGAGAGGAGGGAACAAACAAACAAACAAAAACCAAACAAGAATCCCGTGAGCTTCGTAAAGGAAAGCCACGCTGCAGCATCAAACCCGCGCCCTAGGCCGGCCAGAGCTGAGTTTACCTGTCCAGTCTTTAGATAATCCCGCAACTCCGTGAGTTGAGGGGTGGCTGATCTCTACACCGTTCCTTTGGCGCCACCTGCTGCTGCGAGAGGAGAAGGGCAGCCGTGTGCCTTCTCATGCTCTGTGTCATTCATTGGGTTAGGGGAAGAGAGATCAGGGCTCCTAACTGAAAGTCAGATATGGAGGAGCGTTAGAACAGAGGATGTCAGAGCTGGGAAGGCCCTTAGAACAAGCAACGTCAGGGCTGGGAGGGGCTTTAGAACAGGGAATGTCAGAGCTGAGTGGGGTACTGGAGGCTAGAAAATCAGAAATAGGAGGTCGTTAGAATCTAGGATATTCAAAAACAGAATGTTAGAACTTGAAGGATTCTTATAGAGCATGCATTCCAACCGCTTCCTTTTAGAGAGGAGAAAACCCCAGGCCAGAGAAGAGATGACTCCCACATACACACTTTCTGGAAGACCCCCCAGACTTAAGTTTCAGGCCCCTCTATTTCTGTGTTGAAGGGGATAAAACCAGGACCTAACTCTATGTTTTGTTTGTTTTTTACTCAAGGATGAAACAGGCAGTTTAGGAACCAGCTGGCTAAATCCTGTGGATAGAGGGTTAGGTGGCAGTGAGTTTTTATTTTTTTTCTTGACAAGGATGAACAAATGCATTAATTCCTCCCTATGACTTGCAGATAGATGCCAACGAGCAGACAGAGCACACCCCCCAAATGAGGCTGGGTTTCTTAAAGTCTCAAGTGGCCCCTCTGCTCTGCCTTCCCTCCTCACCCAGAAAATACTGCAGGATACTTCCATAAGCCTATTTCTTTCTGAGGGACCCCTGGTGTGACTATGATCTGCTCTGGGCATGTGTGAATGAATGAAAAAGCATTTATTAAGTACCTACTCTGTACCAGGCACTGTGTTAAGCATTGGGGGCAAGAAAAAAACAAGCAAAACAGTCTTTACTGGGAAGGAACTGACATTCTAAGAAGGGAAGACAAGGTATGAAGGGAAGCAAGAGGTGTTTAGCAATGGGGAGGGTCAGGAGAGTAACCACACAGTTATATGACTTGTAGGTAGCTGGGAAGTATGGGGTGGTCAGGGCCAGATAAGGTGAAAACTCACCATCAGGGCTAGGAGTCCGAATTCAGGAGGAGGAAGAAAAGGCCAGGAGACAAAAGAGAATTGAATGACTGTATATCGAATCAGCTAGACCCGACTTTGCATCTGGCCCCTGACACACTTAAACTGTCATCTCACCTCTTTCAGGCTCAGTTTCTTCATCTGTACTACGGGGATAATTAGAACAGGTTTCGAAGATCCATTGAAATAACACATGTTAAGGACTTTGAAAACCTAAACTGCTGAATCAATTCAGGCTATTATTATTATTTTTTGAGTGAGTGACTTGGAGATGTATGTGTATGGGCAGAAAGGTGGGGGGGGGGGGGGAAACTCCTGAAAATTATAATTTCTTCAGTGACTCTCCTTCCAACTTATTTGAACAGTAGGCCCCCAAGAGTCTATGGAGGACAAGGAGGAAAGAAGATGGGCAAGTGGATGACCTCATCTTCCCTTCTGAATGCTTGCAGCCCTTTGGGCATAGCTGCTACCCCCAATGCCTCTTCCTACTTATTGCTGATCCTCTGGGTAGGGATGTAGGTTTTGTAGATTCATCTCCTTTGATCTGACTTTGCCTGCATATAAACACAAGACTTTGACTTTGATGTCATAACAATGTGTTTTGTTCTGGGCTTGGTCATCTCTTCATTTCCCCTATGTTCCTTCTGCCACCTGACTTCCCCCTATGTAGCAGAATTTTAAGGATTCTACTCAGTCAGGAGAAAGGACTACTCTAGATTTGAAGTAAGAGGAATGCTGGCCTTCATCACTTACTAGGTAGAGTGACCTTGAGCAACTCAACCTCAGTTTCCTCTGTAAAATGAGGGACTGGAGAAATGAAATAAATAAAATGAGAAGTTGGATTCATGACTTCTAAGGCCCCTTACAGCACAAAATCCTATGGCCCATTTTGCAGAGGGGAAAGCTGTGGTCCAAGCCACAATTTATTCTGGGTTTGGGTTGAAGATGGAGTCCCCATGTGACTGGCTCAAAGGCCAACTCTGCTTTAGCCCATTCCCTAGTTTATTAACAAGTCAGTCAATAAGCATTTATTAAGCATCTACTCTGCACCAGGCACCACACTGAGGTCTGGAATCCCAGGGATGAGGGGAGCAGGAGGGGAAGAAAAAGAATTTCAAGAGTCTCTCAGGTGCTCTTGGTAAGAAGACGGGATTTGGGACTTCTAGCCTTACGTCAAGTGTGAGGTTTCAAGTTAGGTTGCTCAGTAAAAATGACCAGTTATAGAAAAGAAAGAGTTTTAATCTCTAGATCCAGAAGAGTGGGGGAAAGGAAACATTCACAGCTATGAAGTGGAAGCAGAATTTAATTCAGTGGGGTTGAGAGTGGTGGGGAGAGATATGGGGAGATGCCAGGAAAGATCTTCTGTACAGGATGGTACCTGACCTGGTCTTTGAAGGACACTGGGAATTCTACCAGGTAGAAGTGAGGAGGGGGAACGTTCCAGGCAGGGGACTCAACCTATGCAAATGCAAGGAGAGAAGAGAGAGAAGGGCCTGTTCAGAAAGCATTAAAAAGGCTTATTAGCTGGAATATGGAACTTGTGAAAGGGAGTGATGACTGAACAGTCTAGAAAGGAAATCCGGACCAAGATTGGAAAGGATTTTAAACACCAAAGAAAGGAATAATACTAGAGGTGATAGGAAACCACGGGAATTTGTGGAGAGAGGGGAGTGACAGAATAACTAATAAGAAAGAATTCATTATTTAAAGATAAACTCAGGGCAGCTAGGTGGTGAAGTGGAAAGAGCACAAGCCCTGGAGGCAGAAGGACCTGAGTTCATATGTGGCTTCAGACTCTTACTAGCTCTGTGACCCTGGGCAAGTCACCTAACTTCCTCCAAATAAATAAAGATAATAATAATAATAATAAAAAATGGATTGGTTTTCTTGGGACTACAGGTCAGTTTTATTCTTCAAAGGTGGACTTCATCTAGTCCCTCACCAACAAGCCGAGATGTTACATAATAGGAATGATCTCTGAGGGTCACTCGGAAAGGGCAAGTGATTGGCCCCAAGTCATTCAGTGATTTTTATGGCCTAATTGCTTAATTTAGAGCTCAGTTTCTCCCTTTTCCTTAGAATGGAACTAGGTGACCCCAGACCGTTCTCTCTTGTTGGTCTTATTGAAATTATTATTAGTTCACATTTCCACAGTATAGTTAACTCTGAATGTTGAAGCAATTACCCAGATTGCTCAGTGGGGAAAGTGAGATTTGGATTAATTTTTTTAATTGCCTGAATTATTAAGAGAATTGCTTTCATTCCCACCTTTTCTTTGTTAATGGAGTGGTTAGCCTCCTGTCTAGATGGTCTTGGAAGGCAGAGCATGGGTTTGAAATGTCCCAGAAATGAATAGGACAGAGAAAAAGCCCACCTGGTGATGTCGATGGCCAACAGCAGTGGGCCCCACCCCCATAGAGAAGGGCTTTGCAGCTTGTACAAAAATAAAATACAAATTCATCACAGGAGTCACAATGAAAGTTAGCCAGAGCTGAACTGAGTGCTGGCTTTAGTGTGTGTGTGTGTGTGTGTGTGTGTGTGTGTGTGAGTGTGTGTGTGTGTGCACAGGTGCTCATGTGTGTGTTCATGTGTGTTTCATCAACTTATTTTGAGACTCTATCACAAATATTCACAGTAGGCCCCCCTCCGCCTAAACCTTAATTTCTTTCTCTGCAAAATGACAGACTTTGCTTAAATGGTAATTAAACTCCTTCCCAGCTCTGACATTCTCCATTCTAATTGCCCCCCCAAAGGTCCCTCCCCCATCTCTGACATTCCCTGTTTTAAGATACTTACTACGTTTCACATTCTTTGGTACAAGGTCTCTTCCAACTTTGCTATCCTCTGTTCTAAACCTCTCTCCCCTCCATCTCTCCCCTTCTCTGCTCTAAGGTCCCTCTAAGTTCTGCCATTCTCTGTTCTAAGGTGCCTCTCAGCTCTGACACTCCATGTTCTAAATGCTCCTCTCAGCTCTGACATTCCGTATTCTTAGGTCCCTCTCAGCTCCGACATTCCATGTTCTAAGGTCCCTCTCAGCTCTGACGTTCCATGTTCTAA
>NW_020941065.1:2907686-3006387 GCF_900497805.2 Vombatus ursinus | reverse complement strand
ATTCCATGTTCTAAGGTCCCTCTCAGCTCTGACGTTCCATGTTCTAAGGTGCTTTTCATCTCTGATTCCCTGTTCTAAGGTCACTCTCAAGTCTGACAGTCCATGTTTTAAACGTCCCTTTTAGCTATGACATTCTAAGTTCGAAGGTTCCTTCTAGCTCTGACATTGTTTGTATCAAGAGTTTACTCAGTTCTGACCTTCCTTCTTTAGTTCTACAGTGAGGAATAAGACAGATCCCACCTTCATGGAGCTTACAGTCTAGCAGAGGACATGCTACACTGCTGGGTAGTACATTATAAGTTCCTCAATAAAGTAAAGGTTCCTCTTATTGTCCATCCTTCATTCACTAAAGGACCAATGACATCAGGAGGGTGATGTCTCAACTTGCAAGTGAATTGAATTTAAATGAGGCAGAGCTATACAAAGTAATCAGCCTCACTCTCTCAAGAGTCATGGAGTCCAGTGACCAGACATAAGTCAAGATGACTGGAGATGGCCCTTGGCAAAGGCTCTGGGAGTTCAGTGGAGGGAAAATGAATCCCCCACACATATGGTAGAGCCATCCACAGGCCTCCTGGCCAAGTGACGTCCCACCTACCACATCATGAACTTGTCCATGGCCAAGCAGGAAAAGACACATCAGAGAGGCAGACAATAAGAAATATGGTCATTACAGTTTTATAGGCCATGGTGGCCCAGTTCAAAAGAAACATGCGTGGAGGAAATGGAAATGGGGGCCTCTGATGGCCTGATGCTACCCAGTCCATCAGGGTAACCATTGTTCACAGTCGAGGAAACAGGGGCCCAGAGTTATTGATCTCAGGTCACAAAACAAGTTCATGGCCTTACTCAGATGAGAGTGCTGAGCTTTAAGTAAAAACACAGGCAAAACCCTTGTAAAATGCTTACCAGACTCAGCCAGGTGCCACGGGAAAGAATGTCTGACCTTGAACCCAGCTCTGTTGTTTACATTCAGCTGTGACCTTGATCATGTCTCCTCACTTCCTGGCCTCAGTTTCCTTCTCTGCAAAATGAGACTTGTTGGTCTTGGACTTGGTCTTTAAGGACTCTTACCAGATTTAAATCTGTGATCCCATATAAGAGGGAGTAGGAGCACCATTATATTCAGAAAGACTGAAAATCAACTGCTGTCCCACTTCCTGATGCCATGGAAGTAATGCTGAATTCTGAGTTGGATGGCTTGGGTTTAAACTCCAGCTCTTGCAATGACTGGGCAAATAACTTCCCTTCTTGGGACCTCAGTTTCCTTAGTTATACAATGAAGAGTTGGTCTCTGAGGTGCAATAGAGTTGCTTGAGAGAGTTGGTTAAGGGGGCAGCTAGGCTGGATTCAGGAGGACCTCAAATCCAGCCTCACACACATAACATTTACTAGCTGTGTGACTCTGGGCAAGTCACTTAACCCCAACTGCCTTGCCCAAAAAGAAAAGAGAGAGTTAATTAAATATATATATATAATATATATTATATATAAATATATATTTATATTTATATATAATATATATTATATATAAATATATATTTATATATATATTTTTTATTTTTATTTATTATATTTTATTTTTAAATATTTTATATTTATATATTATATATAAATATATATTTATATATTTTTATTATATATAAATATAATTATATATATTATATATAAATATATATTATATATTTTAAAATATATATATATTTTTTAGGGTGAGCACATAAGAAATTACCAAATGCTACAAATCAATGTTTGATTCATTGTTTTGTTGATTTCTAGATTTCTCAGCTAGATATCTCAGTGGATAGAGTTCAGGGCCTGGAGTCAAGGCCTGAGTTCAAATCTGGCCTCAGATACTCACTTACTGTATGACCCTGATCAAGTCACTTTACCTCTGTTTGCCTTAATCCACTGGAGAAGGAAATGGCAAACCACTCCAGTATCTTGCCAAGAAAACCCCATACAGGGCCATGAAGAGTCAGACGTGACTGAACAACAACAGATTTTAAAGAGCGATAGAAAAAATATTAGTGTAGATTAAATTTAACAGTGTGTCCTGCAAACATTTTTTGAGAGCCAGTTGTTAAACATTTACCAGCACACTACAGGTTGGACTAGATGGGCAGCTTCTAAGGTCTCTTTCAGCTTCCTGTGTTTTTCCTTGTATTGCTTCACTGAATATTGATACAGAACTGGAGATGGGGAAGTTGAGTAGGGGGTTAATTTCCTTTGCTTTATTTTTAAATACCAGGTTCAGGTTCATTTTCTTATAGGAGAAATGAATTGGCCGTGGGCTGGTGTAACCTGAGCACCTGAGGAAGGGCTTATAATTCTCTTGTGAGTATCGTATCCATTTGATCCAGAAAAATAAACCAAACTGAGATTGTTCCTATGCTTGTTAGAGAAGTCGAGCCTTCCTCGAGGTGACCAGAGAGGCTCGGAATTTGGGCTCTGGGAGAGCCGACAAATATTGGCTTGCTAAGAAAGTTTCAGAGGTCTTGCCAGCTGCCTAGGACATGAATGAACAAGCATTTTAAATTTTTTTCAAGTAAATTTTGTCTTCAAGTATTAAACATTTAATTTTTCTCCTCCACCTCCACTGAGAAGAAAAAGGCAGAACATTCCTAACAAATATACATAGTCAAACAAAAAAAACTTCATCTTGCAAATTTACTCTATCATTTCTCTGGTAAGAGATGGGAAGGAAGAAGGAAGGAAGGGAGGATTTATTGAGCACCTACTATGTGCTAGTTAGGAGGCAGTTAGGTGGCTTAATGGATAGAGTGCTGCCCTGGAGTCAGGAACACCTGAGTTCAAACCAGGGCTCAGACACAAGCTGCATGACCCCGAGCAAGTCACTTAACATGTTTGCCTTAATCCACTGAAGAAGGAAATGGAAAATCACTCCAATATCTTTACCAAGAAAATCCCATGGATAATATGGTCCACGGGGTCATGAAGAGTCAGACATGGCTGAATAATATGCACTAGGCTCTGTGCTAAGCACTTTACAAATATTATCTCATTTAATCCTCATAATAACCTGTGAGGTAGATGCTGTTATGACCCCCATTTTACAGTTGAGGAAACTGAACTAGATAGCCCTTAAGTGACTTGCCCAGGGTCACATAGCTAATAAATCTCTTTGAACTCAGGTCTTCCTGACTCCAGGCCCATCAGTCTCCACTGCTCCACTTAGAACAGGGGATGAAGTCCTAAATAGGGGTGTTGGCCTTGTGACTAGAGAAAAAAGGATGGACAAGATGGAGGCTGTGAAGGTAGAATTGACACACTTTAGTAATGGATTGGATATGGAAAAGCAAGCACCTACTATGTGCCAACCGTGGTGGTAAGCGTTTTACAAATATTACCTCCTTTGATAAGAATGAAGAAGGAAAAATGAAGAGCCCAAAGATTCCTATGGGGGAGCTCTCCAGTTTCCTTTCAGATCCTGTTTTCAGTCCCCATGATTGACTACCTATTTAGCCAATTCTTGGTTACCTGTGGTAGTAGGTAGTTAGAATAATGTACAGAGAAAGGGCAAAGAAAGAAATAAGATTCTTCTATCTGATTGCTTGCCATATCAGGGAGGGGAAGGATAGAATTTGGAATTTAAAACTTAAAACAAACCACAAATGTTAAAAAAAAATACTTTTAACATGTAATGAGGGGGGTAATAGAATATTATATATTATAAAAAAAAAAAAAGGATTCTTCCAGGCCTCCAGCCCATTCTACCCCACCCCCAGCATCTAAGGGCAAGGTCAGGAGGTTGCTGTCTTTGGAAACAAAGTATTCAATGTATGAGATTAGTTAATTGTCTACACTGGGCCTTCCTTTGGCCTTCCCAGCCCATATTTATGAATCAGCTCATGATGAGATTAAGGTGCTTCCTTTGCATCACAAAGGAGTCAATCCATTCACAAATGGGATCAAGGGAAAATAATCTGAGAATCTGGGAAATGCAACAGGCAATAACAAAGCCAGAAAGGAAAATGAGTGATATGAAGACAAATTCAAGAATGAGGGTGGAGGCAATTCTGGAAAAAGGAAAGTCAGGAGTCCAGAACACCATTTAGAGATATCCAACCAGAGATAACCTTAGAGTCCTCTCCACCAAAGTCTTCAGAGAGCATCATGAAGCTGAGTTCTTGAAGGCCATGCTAGCCAGGCATAAACTCTGGAAAGTCTTTCTAAACTCGGCCCACCCATGGGTTGACTGTGTAATCTCATCTTCTTGAGTTCAAATTCAGCCTCAGATACTTCCTAGTTCTGTGACCCTGGGGGACCCTGTTTGCCTCAGTTTCCTCATCTGTCAAATGAGATAGAGAAGGAAATGGCAAACCACTTCAAGTGTCTTCACCAACAAAAACCCAAATGGGGTCATGAAGAGCATGATACAACTTAAAGATAAATAGTTACTGCCTCCTGCAAAAAGTCTTTTCTGATTTCTCTTAGTTATTAGTATTCCCAGCCTCCCTCCCCATGTATTTGCATTTATTTTGCAAATCTTTTGTATTCGCCTATCCCTATGCATATGGCGGAGGAGAAAGTGTGAGGTTGATGACTTTGCACAGCCCTCCCTCACTTAAGTCCAATTCACTTGCAAGTCAAGACATTACCTTCCAGACGTCTTTGGTCCTCTTAGAGAACAAAGGACAAACAACAGTTTCTCCCCTCAGTACAATGTAAGTTTTTGGAAGGCACAGGTAGCAAGTGCTCCTTAAAATAAGGACCAGACTAACTGGTGTCCTGTCTGATTCTAAATCCTATAATGGTATAGAATTTCTGAACCTGTGAAACTAACAAACCACTCCCTGGATTATGGTGACCCAGCCAAAATACAGTCACCCCTGGAGACCCAACCCATTACAGTAACAGAGTCAAACACTGTCCAAGGTGGAAGGGATCTCCAAAGCCATTAGAAGAGGAACCCACTTTAATTGTCTTCCTGACTTTACTGGAGAACGTGCCTTGATGATGCCATGAGACTCCACAAGAACAGATGTGCTAGGTATGGGATATACAAAAAGAGATAAAAGACAGGCCCTGCCCTCAAGAGGCCTACAGTCTAAAGGAGAAGATAACCTGCAAACAAATATGTGCAAAGCAAGAGCTTGAGCCTTCTGTGTGCAGAACAGCCAGCCAGCCAGATCATTGAGAGACAAATAGTAGCTTTCAGGGGTTTTCTCCTTGCATTTGGAGGTCTTCCTAGGGTAGTGGACAACATGGGACCAGACACCTAGATTCAAAATCCTGGGTCAGACATTTACTAACTGTATGAATTTGGACAAATCCCTTTACCTTCCTAAGTCTTTATTCCTTCTTCTGGAAAATAGGTATAATTAGTCATGCAATACCAACTTTGCAGGATTGTTGGGAGGAAGCTTCTTTGTAATCCTAAAAATATTACAGAAACATGGGTAAATTACTCACACCTGATTTCTCTCTCTCTCTCTCTGCCTCTCCCTCTCTCTCTCTGTGTCTGTCTCTGTCTGTCTCTTTCTCTCTGTCTCTGTCTCTCTGTGCTTTGAGACCTCAGGCAGCTTAAAGCAGAGCCTCATGCACTTGACTTTTCCCTGGGACACTAGCCATGCAGAAAATCATAAACACAGACCTACAAGGGAAGGCAGCCAGGTAAGTAGATTCTCCAAAGCCTGGTCTCCCACTACGGGGTCTTAATTGCCTTTCTTGTACTTTGCTATCATGGTTCAGTCACTTTTCAGCTGTGTCCATTCCTTAGCGGGAGTTTCCTTGGCAAAGACACTGGAGAGGTTTGTAATTTCTTCCTCCAGCATTCCTCTTAAAAGACATAACTTTACCACAGCAGTAGAACAGCCATCCTGACATCAGCCCAGAGGCCCAGTCTCTTAATGCTTTTATTTACCTACTATAGGCAACTTCAGGGTAGTTAAGTACCTGGTCTGGAGTCAGGAAGATTGATTTTCCTGAGTTCAAATCCAGCCTCAGCCACTTAGCTGTGTGACCCTGGGCAAGTCACTTTACCTTGTTTGCCTCAGTTTCCTCATCTATAAAATGAGCTGGAAAAGGAAGCGGCAAACCGCTCTGCTATCTTTTCCAAGAAAATCCCAAATATTGTCCTGAAGAGTCAGACTCAACAACAGGCCTCCTCAGAGTGGGAGAAAGACTGGTGCCCTCCTCAGAGGGCACAGCAGCTGCTGCCTTCTTGCCTCGCAGAGGTACTTCTCCACCTTCCTGATTGTGGTAATACCCTTAGCATTCCTTCCCCATACCGTTGCTATATAGCAGTGCTCCAGTAAATACATAGAAAAAAATGTCTCTTGTATATATCTTATGTGTCCAAGGCCCTGTTGGATGCAGAAAAAACAAGGTCAAAAGAAAGAATTCAACTAATCCAATCCTCTCATTTTTCTAATGAAAAAACTGAAGCCTTCCAGGGTGTTCCTCAAGGTCACACAAATAATTGGTAGCAGAACTGAGATTTGAACTCAGGTCCTGGGATCATTGTTTCAGAGCTAGAAAGGGACCTTGCAAGTCATCATGTCCAACCCTTTCATTTTACAAACAAGGAAACTGAGTCCCAGAGAAGTTGTGACTTTTCCACGGTCACAAGGCTTGCAAGGGCCTGAGGTGGGGTCTGAAACCTGGCTTTCCTGACTCCAGGTCCTCAACTCTGGCCACCACACCAGGGCACCTCTGACCCCATAGTCAGTCTTCCTCCCTTAACACTGTGATACTGTGCCCTTGATGCATAAATGAAGGCCAGATCAATTCTCTCTCTGTCCCTTTGTTTCCGGTCTTTTCCTACTTGTCTCTAAAGATCGCCTTTGCCTTTTTTCATTCCCACGGGGACATAACTTTATGAGTTCAGTGTGAAATGTGCTTTCTTCCTTTATCGGAACATCCAGAACCATTTTTTTGTTGGCCTTCAGAGACCCATTGGAGGCTCTCTCAAAGGACACTTAACGAGCTTCCCATCTTAATGCCGGCAGCTTCCTGTCTTCCCTTCCTATCCTCTTTCTCCCTCTGCCTCCTTGCCCTCCCCTCCCCTGCCAGGACACCTCAGACCCTGCAGCGCCCTTCTGTCGCCAGCCTCCAAGGAGAACAATCCGACCCTTCTGGAGCCAACGTCAGTTAATTAGGGAATGGAGGAAGTGGCCGAGTACAGCCCTGATCTTACTTATACCAACAGCCATCACGGAGGGAAAGCAAACAATACAGCTACAACAAGGTGGGGGGGGGGGGCTGTTTTCTTCTTTTTTCTGAGGCTCAGAAAGGGAGGTTGGCAAATCGGAAATCAGGAAAGAATTCAGCCCCATTGTCCTTCCCTTGGGGCAGAAGGGGGCAGCTTCAAGTGGACCCCTTTTCAAAGAGAAGAGGGCATCCTAGACGCCCACTTCAATCAGCCCCTTGGAGACTTCGGAGATTAATTAAGGGAAACTAGAATGTGAAAACTGGAGTGAACACACTCAGACTTCAAAACAGTTCTACAAGGCTTCCCCTGAGGACTAAGACAAATCCTCGTCACTCTGTCTTTTGTTGATGTAAACTTTCTTTAGGAATGTTTTCTTTCTATTCTTCCATTTTTCTGGCCTCCTCCAGATTTGGGGCCTCTGGGATGATGAGGAAGAAGCATGAATGGTGGTCAAGATGAGAGGCCTAGGCTGAGGGCAAAGGGCTGTTTTTTTTGTTTTTTTTTTTTTAAGAAGGAAGTCACGAGAAGGCATTGATTGGGGTGAGGAGGCAGAATAATGAATAGTGAAGAGAGTGTCGGTCAACAAGCATTGATTAAGCACCTACCACGTGACAGACACCATGTTAAATGCTGGGGATACACAGAAAAGCAAAAATATGGTCCCTGTTCTTAAGGAACTCATCTTCTAATGGGGAAGACAGTATGCCAACAGCTGTGTACATGTGTGATATATACGGAGAAGACAAGGTAACTTCCAAGGGAAGGCGTTAGCAATGGCAGGTGACACAGAGGGGGCCTGGGAAAGTCTCCTGCATAGGGGGAGGGGAGATTTCTTTCAGCTGTGTCTTGAAGGAAGCCGGGGAGGCTAAGAGACCCAAATCGGATACATGGGGCAGAGGGAGAGCATTCCAGCCAGGGAAAAGACAAGAATGCTGGCTCTGCATTTTGGCAGATAGAGAAGATAGAGTGCCTGTCCTGGAGTTGGACAGGTTCAGGTTCACATCATTCTCCTGACCCTTATTAGGTGTATGACCATGGGCAGTCACTTAACCCCTCCAAACTCCAGTTTCCCTATCTGTAAAACACACACACAGACACACACACACACACACACACACTCTCTCTCTCTTATAAATTTATTATATATTATAATTATAATTCATTCAAATTAACCAATAAATTTAATAACTTAATTTTAAACTATATTAATGTAAAATTATATATCATACACATTTTATATTATATTATATATAATACATACTTGATGTGATATTTTATATGTTGATAAATTAATTTAAAATTATATATTATGCATGTTATATATTATATTATAACATTATACAATGTATTATGCTTAACATAGAATAAATACATAATATCTAATATGATGATTCATGTATTAATAAATTAATTTAAAATTATACATTAATTTAATTGTATGTATATGTGTATACATATATACATACATACACACATACATACATACACACCTACGGGTAGCTGTGAGGCTCAAGTGGAATAACTTGTAAAAAAGCACTTTGCAAATTTTTAAATTAGAAAATTTACAAAAATGCTAGCTAACATCACTAGCTGTTTGATCTTAGGCAAATCCTCTTCCGCTCTTTGGGTCTTGGTTTTTTAATCTATAAAATAATAAGTGTGACCTAAGAGAGTTCTAAGTCCTTTCTCATGCTAATATTTTATGATTTTTTAAGTTTAGCTTATTATCTAGGATTGCTCAGATTAGAGGTCTCCAATTATTGTCTCCATTTTTTTAACTTCCTTTTTTTTTTTTTTTGGCAAGGCAATTGGGGTTAAGTGACTTGCCTAGGGTCATGTAGCTAGTAAGTTTCAAGTGTCTAAGGCTGGATTTGAACCTAGGTTCTCCTGACTCCAGGGCCGGAGCTCTATCTACTGCATCCCACCTAGCTGACCCTAAACTTCCTTTTCTATATTATCTTCTCCAGCCATTTTGACATATGTGCTTTTCCTTAAACATGACACTTTATTACAATAATGTAATGGGCCATCCTATTAATGCAATACTTTCTCCACTATACAATCTTCTACCTCTCTACCTCCATGACTGTCCTGCATGCTTTTCTCTCCAACACTATTTCTTATCACCTCTTCAACTTCTTAGCTTTCCTGGCTTCCTTCAAGACTTAACTCAAGCATCACCTTCTGGAGGGGTTTTTCCTGGTCCTCCCAGACACTAGCATCTTTCCCTTTGGTATTACTCTATGTCTGTTCTGTATCTATCTTGTATGTACTTCAATACTTACATGTTGTCTTTTTTTATTAGAATGTAAGCTTTTTGAGGGTGGGAATCATTATTGCCTTTATTGGAATTCCTAATACCTAGTACAGTGACTGGCACATAGTAAGCTTTTAATAAATGCTTATTGGCACTAGCTCTGGAGTCAGTAGGACCTCAGTTCAAATTCAGCCTCAGACACTTACTAGCACTTGCTAGTGATTCTGGGCAAGTCACTTAATTCTGATTGCCTTCAAAAGAGTGACAACAGCAACAACAATAAAAACAAATGCTTATTAGCTAATTGACTGTTTAAGGGCAAATGGATACCCTCAAATTCTATTCACCGCAGGAGCTGAACTCCCAATAATAGAAAATATAACATAAAGCACAGATAAAACATTGACTCAAGCCACAGGGGCAAAAACATGCCCCTGCCCTTTACCCAAACATGTTGTCCTGTGCTGGGTTCATTCAGTGGGAGCCTGAGGTCTCTTATTAAGGGAATAGACTCCCCATTCTAACAATCACTGACTTATTCATTACTTCTATTCCAGAGTCTTGGGTAAAGTTGAACATTTTAACAGTAGTTATGGGTTTCTGAAGGGTTTCCTAAAAGAGAGGTGTGTGTGTGTGTGTGTGCGCGCGCACGAGTGCGTGTATGAGGGAGAGAGAGAAAGAGAGAGAGAACGCTTACAATATAAATCAAGCATGGAACAGATTGTTTATTTTTTAAGCAGAAAGCGACACTAAACATGGAAGAATCACAATATGCATGCATTAACAGAATGATTTAAACAGAATTTGATACCAACTTATATAATCACAGCTGCAGTTGACTGGGAGCTTGATAGCAAGGCTTGTCCGAATATAAAAATACTTCGAATTAGGTATTTCACATTTCAGCTCTGTTCATCAAATGTTCACCAAAAGTTAAGCCTGATCTTCTTTTGGGCAGATCCCTCCCCTGTTGCAGATACTTCCCTTGTCACCAGCGCAGTACTGATGCTGCTACACCTGTAACAGCTCTGGTAAATGCTGCTGTCTCTGGCTCCCAAGGTTAGCTACTCAAGGAGACACAAAAGAGGCAGGGATTGCTAATGACCTACGCATAAGCTCACCTCGTCATGTTCCCCAGTGCCATCAGCCAGAAATAGTTTCCTATTATAAAAGGTTGCTCTGAATCATCATATATTCCAGCTCAGTAACCAGTCAAGGTACTTTCAATGATGAGTCATGCATGTCTCATAAAACTGGCCCCCAAAGTGCCCTCTTGGTTGATTAGAATGGCAACTGTACATGTTCCATGTCAGAGGAAGGATCCCATTATGAATATAACAACTCATGGTAAGGGATTGGTTGGCTACAAAACTTCCAGGATTTATACAGTTCTTCCCAATTTGGGAAAAAAAGGAAACTCAGTAGAGATACACCCTGAGGGAGGAGGGAGTTGCAGAGGTTTTCTTTTTCTTTCTTCACATACAAAGACAGTAGGTGTTTTGGAGACTCTCTAAGAGAAGGAGGAGGAAAGAAGGGAGAGGTGGTGATCATCCCATGGCAGCAGTGTGCCTGGGATAGCAACTGATGTCTGTCACATCTGTAGTTCCCTTCTTTAAGACCCCGAGAGATGCCCTGTACCTAAATAGACAAGCTTGGAGATACATAAGACTGTAAGTATTTTATCCCAGGGGTTTGCTCTGTTAACAGGAGTCCTAAGAGAAACAAGCCAGCTGAGGATAACAGATGGCGTCCTACTCTACTCCAGCCTTACTTCCATTTGTGATTTTCTCATATGGCTTTTGTTAAAGAATACACTTGCCAGATTTAAAATTATTTCTTATAAACACTTAAGATTGACTCCATCTTTATGCTGTTGGGCATCCCTTTGTTCGTAGCATGAGGGCACAATGTGAACCACACAGGAGAGAGGAATCTTTCCTAGCACAAATCTGGGAGGTCAACCCCTAGCCAATTGTTAGAGACTTGTTTGCTCTATTTGAGATCATAAGACTGAATCACCATGAAATGCAGAATTACTATGAATATGCGCTCCCATTTTATAAGTCTGCCTCATAGAAACAAGCCAGGGTTACAAGCAAAGCTAAGGGAAAGTAGACATTGCTTCTCAGGAGAACAGTGATCTAAATATATCAATTGATTGACAAGTATATTCAAGTACCTACTATGTCAGGCACTAAGGATACAAATATACAAATAAGCTAATATCTACTTTAAAATGAGTCTTCCACAAAATTTTGATAGAACAAGAGTCATGCAGTGCATATCTTTTTTTTAAAGTTTTGCATTAGCTATTTTCATCTAATTTTGTACATAGAAACAATAAATCATTTTTTCAATAAAAAAGATATCTGCTTTTAAAAGGCATGTATTTCTATTAGGTGAAAACAAGATTAACACCTATATACATACTGATATGCATACAATGACACATGTATACACACATATGATCATGATCACATATTAAGAGCCAGAAGGGGACTTAGTCTAGTTCAATCCCATTCTTTGACAGATAAGAAACTGAGACCTAGAGAGAAGAGTAGAAGTGACTTACACAAGGTCACTCAGGTAACAAGGAGCAAAGCCAGGATTTAGATTCAGGTGGTTTGGCACCAAGTTTGATTCTCTTTCCACTCTACTGTAGTGCCTCCAAAAAGGTTGGTGAGACATGGACTTTGAGTATCATATTGCTTGCCTTCTCAATGGGTGGGGGAAGGACTAAGGAAAGGAAAAAAACTTGGAACTCAAAATTTTTTGGAAATGAATATTAATAATTAACAAATAATAATGAAAATAGAATCTTAAAAAAAAAAAAAGGTTGGTGCAGCTGAGTTTCATAGGGGAGCGGTGGTATAAAGAACATAGATGAGCCAGGAAAAGAACCACATGCCTCTCATGGGGCAGGAGAATCATGTCCCTTGAGAGGGCAGCTAGGTGGCTCAGTGGATAGAGCACTGGTCCTGGACCTGAGTTCAAATCCAGCTTCAGACACTTCAGACAGCTGTGTGTCCCTGGGCAAGTCACTTAATCTGGATTGCCTTCAAAAACCAGAATGTCATTAGCCTCTCTCACCACTATGAGGCCTCTCTCTCTTCCTTCTCTCACCAGATGCCATTAGTAGGAAATCATCTCTCAAACAGAAGGAATCAAAACAGAAGGGCACTCAGTTGAATGGTCCCTATTGCCATCTGTACAGCCACAGTTTATCAAAGAAGTTCCTATTCACCATGTGCTAAGTAGACCAGGACCAGTTAAAAATGTCTACACATTCTCCAAAGTCTCTCCAAGGTACTTCCATTACAGGTTATCATGACTTTCCCAGAAACAGATTTCTCAGACTCTTCCAGGAGGGGAATTGTATCAGCTAGTAGTTGGCAATCTGATCTTAGTAGGCTTTTGTGTTTTAACTATTTCTTTTGCAGCAAATATCTAACCTAATGATATCTACCACTTTGTATAGTGAGTACCTTTTCACTGTTTTGGAGGAGACCTTAGGTATGACCCAATATATAAACATTGTTTAACAGATTCTTCCCAGAACTCTGGGATAGGAACAATAAAGCAGAAAGTTCTTGGAAAAAAAATAAAAAGCCTACATACCCCCCCTTTCTTTTTTTCAGAGGCCATGTTCTCCCAAGACTAAATCTGGGCTCCATGCAAATATAGAACTGAGACCTTTTGTGTGAGGAGATATTCCCCTTGGGCAGCAGGTTGCATACATTCATAATTTGTGTGTATATACACATACAGGGGGCAGCTAGACAGCACGATGGATTAAGTGTTGTGCCTGGAGTCAGGAAGACTCATCTTCCTGAGTTCAAATCCAGCCTCAGAAACTTACTAGCTGTGTGACCCTGGACAAGTCACTTCACCCCATTTGCCTTAGTTTCTTCATCTGTAAAATGAGCTGGAGAAGGAAATGGCAAACCACTCCAGTATCTTTGCCAAGGAACAACTGAACGACATCAAAATATATGCATGTATATTTCAAATATTTATTAATCATCTACTGTTTTCAGAGCTGTAGGAAAGGCAGAAAGTTTAGATGAGATACAGACCGTGCCCTCAAAGAGTTCACAATATAGTATGAAGTTAAGACACAAAGATATAATAACCACCATGATATACAACATTACATGACAAATACGTTGTAGAATCTCTGAATCTCAGAATTAGAAGACACAATAGGAGTCATTTAGACCAACCCTTTACCTAGCCAAGGATCCCCTCCATATCTCTGACAAGTGGTTCTGTAGTCTTTGCTTGAAGACCCCAAGTATGAGGGAACTCATGACCTTCCAAAGTAACCAATCCTGCTTTTGGATAGCCAGCTATAAAGTCATTTGGAAGTTTTCTCTAACCTCATGCCATACTCCCCAATCCATTGGAAACAAGATTATCACAGAATTTGAGAACTCAAGGGACCTCAGCAACCACTTTGTGCAATCTGTTCACCAACAGAATCCCTACTTTTGAGTCCAGAAAGGAATATTGTTGTGATGTAGGAAATGATGAGCAAGTTGATTTAGAAAAACATGGAAAGACTTGGACTAATGAAGGAAGGTGTTATCCACCTTCAGAGAAACAGATGACAAGTGGAAATAAGCATAGTACAGTCTTACATATGTTTATGAGGGTCTATATGCATATATGTATATATTTATAGATATCTATGCTTATGTATATATATGTATATATATGTGTGTGTGTGTGTATATATATGTGTGTGTGTGTGTGTGTATATATATATATATATATATATATATATCTCCACACTTAATTCTAGCGTTCTTTTTATTATGGGGTAAGGAAGGGGAAAAATAGAGTAAAAAGTGCACAGCAGAGAAAAAAAAAGAAAATCAACAAGGAAGTAAAGGAAACATGGGTGACTGAAAACCATATGTAGTATTTATTACATAGATTTTCTTGAAATGGAAATTTATTGTTTTATATTGAATCCTCTCTTATGGTCTACTGTGTACATGGAAATGGTTTTTTTTTCTCCCTCACTTCATATTTAAGTGTAAAATGAAAAAAAATTACAAAACAAAAACGAAATAATTCCTACTATAACCAGCAAGTTGTCATCCAGTCTCTACTTGAAGATCTCCAAGTAAGAACAACCCACCTATTGAGTCAGCCCATCCTACTTTGGGACAGTTCTAATGACTAAGAAACCCGACTTGACATCAAAACTAAATTGGCTAAATGACCTCAAAGATCATTTAGTCCAAACCTCTCATTTTACACCTAGGGAAACTGAGACCTAGAGAAATCAAGTGACTTGCCAAAAGTCACACAAGTAGTAAAAAGAAAAGCTTGTATTTCCATCCAGATCTCCTGACTTTCACCCTGGCATTATTACAGTAATGAAAACGTACTACAGAGGTGACTTCAGACACTAGTGTGACCTTGGGCAAGTCATTTCACCTCCTCTCTGTCTCAGTTTCTTCAACAACTTTAAAATAGGGATAACAAAGCGCCTATTTCCCAGGCTTGTCTGAGGATCAAGTGACCAAATATTTGTAAGGTGCTTAGCACAGTGTCTGACACATACTAAGAGCTATACAAATGCTTGTTGCTGTTTTTGTTGTTGTAACTGTCTGAATTGATGAAGGAGTACCCACATTAGAGTGTGAAATTGTATCTCTTTTGTAGTATACAGAGCTGTTCTATTTTGTGTTTACTCAATATGTTTTTAGTTTCTTTTCCCTTTACTAACACTCTAGATAAGAACAGGGGAGCAGTGACTTTACTATCCACTGAAATTGCACATCAGCAACTAACTTCAAGAAGGCTCTAAGACCTCAAAGATTTGAAGCTGGAAGAGACATTGGAGGTCATGTAGTCCAACTGCTTCATTTTACAAATAAGCAAACTGAGGCCCAGAGAAGTTAGGTGAGGTTAAACCCAGGTCCTCTGGCACCAAAGCCAGTGCTGTTTTCATCGGGTTCAGAGACAGAACAGTCTGACACCCTCCAAAGAGGCAGCTCCATTATGACCACTTTCTAAATAAAATCTCCTGGTTCCATGATAACCTAATCATTGTTTAAATTTAACTAATTTAAATCTAAACTTCTAAAATTTAAATTGTCATTTTCATAGAAGTGGTTTAAATTGATTAGGAAGCAGGTACCAGGAACAGTTTAAAATAGACAAATACTTTGCTTCAACTCTCAGAAATAGGTAGACTGAAATAAGAAGGATTGAATTTAGACATTTTCATGGATCTGAGATCCCCTCCCTCTATGGCTACCTTCACAGCGATGCCACTGAGTCAGGTTTCTGAGAATATGTTAACATAATTTGGAAAATCTTGTCAGGTTCTTCTTATAATTGTCCTGTATCTTCATCTTCAGCATGATGGAATCTTGGAGTTAGTGCTGCCAGAGATCTTCAAGGCCATTAAGGCCAAATTCCTCATTTTACAGATGAAGAAACTGAGGCTAAGAGGGCAAATGACTTTGCCCAGGGTCACATAACTAATAAGTGTATTCAGTGAGATTTGAACCCCGGTAGTCCTGACTCCAAGTTCAGTGCTCTGTTCTAGGCTACCTCTTCAATTGTTGATTTTGGCAGGAGTTGT
Organism: Vombatus ursinus; assembly: GCF_900497805.2. Classification (NCBI taxonomy): domain Eukaryota; kingdom Metazoa; phylum Chordata; class Mammalia; order Diprotodontia; family Vombatidae; genus Vombatus; species Vombatus ursinus. Next base: position 2,990,349 of record NW_020941065.1, on the reverse strand, counting down.
AATTGTCTATGGTAGTCCATTGACATGTGCCAAGGGCTCCAAGGGGAGATGACCAAGATCTGCATGAAAAGATACTTCTTGTGCCCCTGGGTCCATAAGGAAACCAATTTTATGTATTCTTTTCTTGTTCTCTCTCAGAAAGCCTTGATAATCCTCTTTTCAGCTAACTTTTTTTTTTGTTTAGTTTCATTTCTTGTAGGACTATTAATTCAGTTTAATTGCTAAGGAAAGATCCATAAGCACCAAAGTTGAAATTCCAGTTTGTAGATAGTCTAGAAACTGTAGGATTCTTGGCCCCTCTGAACCCTCTGACATTATGGATGCCAAAGCAGAGTTCATAACACTGAGCATTGCTTTATGTGTTTTTATTTTTACTTTTTTTTCCCCAATTAACAATCATTTATCCCAATGGAGGGAATAAAAGGAAGGAAGAAAAAATCCTTGTAACTAACATGCATAGTTAAGCAAAATAAATTCCCACAATGTTAATATCCAAAAATGTATATGGCAAATGTTGGAGAGGCTGTGGAAAAATAGGCACATTGATTGTCTGTTGAAGGAACCATGAATCAGTCCAATCATTCTGAGAAGTTATTTGGAACTCTGCCTCTAAGGTTACTATTCTGTGCATACCCTTTCACCCAATGACACCATTATTAGGGCTATGCCCCCAAAAGAAGCCAAAAGAAAGTGGGAAAGGAGTCATAGGTACAAAAACTATTTATAGTAGGTGTTTTTTGTTTGTTTGTTTGCTTTTTTGTGGTGGCGAAGAACTAGAAGCTAAGGGTATGTTCATCAACTGGCTGATCAAATTACAGAATGAGAATGTCATGGAATATTATTGTGCCATAAGAAATATGTATGTATGTAAAAATCTGCTTCACTTTTTCTTTGACAAAAAGATTTATCACACAGTGATCAGCTCTCTGGTCCAGAGCCTTGCTGTCCTTTTCTCTCGAGCTATTCCTCAGAAAGGAGAAGAATCCATCCTCAGACTCAGGTTAGAACTCAGGAATCTTGGGTACCTGGCAGTCTTAGAAGGCTTCAAAATTAGAACAACTAATGCTCATCTTCTTAAGATAATTTACTTACAAACTTGCCTCTAGGCAGCGAAAGGGATTAAATTACCTCTCAAATGTACTGTCTCCCCTTCCCCCCACCCAAATCTAAAATATTTGATTGTCACTGATCTCATTTGCTTATCTTAGCTTTCGATAGCAAGCCAGGAAATCAATGTGAGTTGCTCTTTTTTAAAAATTTTTCCACTTAATAGTATTTTATTTTTTCCCAATTACATGTAAAGACAGTTTCCAACATTCATTTTTGTAAGATTTTAAGTTCAAAATGTTTCTCCTTCTCTCTCTTCCCTCCCTTCCTTCCCTCTTCCCCAATACAGCAAGCCATCTGATATAGGTTATATATGTACAATCATATTAAACATATTTACACATTAATCATGTTGTGAAAGAAAAATCAGAAAAAAAAAAGAAAAACCAATGTGGGTTGCTCTTAAAAGAAATTCTTGCTAATTAAACCTCTCACTGGTAATTATTCCTAGAAAAGAAGAAAACTAGCTGAAATCACCAGCAGTCAAAAAAAATTTTTTTTGAGTGCCAACTATGTGCCGGGCACTGGGACGTCAGGAAGCAGAGTATTGGTATCTTGGTTGGAAAGTATTTTAATGTATTGATTTCTCTTCCCTTTGAACCTAGGGATTTTCCCCAACTTGATTTCAGGGGGAGGTGTTGGAAGAGAGTATCCAAAGTTAGTGAAGCATGCTGGACCTTTGCCCCAGAGGTTAGGAAGTTCTGTATAGACTTTAACAGTCAGTATGGACCATACTTGGAATCATAGAATGGCAGGGCTAGAAGGCCTCTTTGAACCCAGATTATTAACATTGGAAGGGACTTTAGAACATAATGTTAGAGCTAGAAGAGGCTTAAAATATAGAATAACAAAGTTGGAAGGAGTCACAGAACATCAGAACTGGTAGGAACTATAATAATAATAACAATAACAAAGACAACAACAGTTGACATTTTTATGATCCCTATTATATGTCAGGCACAGTACTAAGTCACAATAACCTCAAAAACCCAACAAGACTTACCATTTATTTAGCCCTTTAAAGTTTAAATAATGCTTACAACTATTATCTCATATGATGCCAACAAAAAACCCAAGCACAGCTAGCATTAATATAGCCCTTTGTAGTTTAAATAATGCTTACAGCTATTGTCTCACAGTAACCTGGGGAGATAGATGCTACTGTTATCTCTATTTCACATGAGGAAATTGAGGTAGACAGAGATTAAATGACTTGCCCAGGGTCACACTCCTAGTGTGACCTAGTCTGAGGTCAGATTATTCCCAATTGTAGGTCCAGCTCTCTATCCACTGTGCCACCTAAGGGGCCTTAGGAGACAATGTCAGAATTAGGAAGGACCTAAGAACATAGGATGTCATTGTTGGGAGGGACATTCAGGATAAGTAGTTCAAACCCTCATTTAAGGGTTGGAGGTAAGTGATTCTCAGAGAAATGAAGTGACTGTCTGAAGGTCAAGGACAGAGCCAGGATCTGAACACACATTTCCAGAATCCCATTACGACACTGCTTTTAGTGTATAACCTTAAAGAAATTTGGAACCCCCAACTTGGAAGAAACTTCAAAACCTATCCAGTCCAATTCAGTTCTGCAGAAAAATATTCTTTACAATAACTAATCCCCCAAAGTGATCATCCAACCTTTACTTGGAGATCATTGGATAGGAAGAAGTCTTCCATTTTTGGACAGCTCCCATTCTTATAAAGGTTTTCCTATCAAATCTAAACCCACAAATTCCACCCCATTTCTCTTCTGGCTCTGCCCACTAGGACTGAGGAGATAAACCCAGTCCTTCCTCTGTATAAAAGCCCTTCATTTAAAGACAGCTCTCAAGGAACTGAATAGATAGAATCAGAGAGGCAGATTTCTACTTTGGTTCTCTATCAATGTGACCATGAGGAAGGCTGAAATTTCCTCACCAGTAAAACGATACCTTTGGATTGTATGATCTCTGAGGTTCCTTCTAGCTCTGAATTCTATCATCATGTTTTTTATATTGTTATCTTGGGCTAGTAACTTCTCAGTTCTAAATCCTGTGTTCTTTCATCCCTCAAATTACTTTGTATGTACTATTTGTATAACTGTGGTGCCCTCCAGCATTGGGTAAGCTCCTAGAGCATAGAGAATGTTTCATTTTTGCATCCCACCAGCACTTAGCATAATGTCCAATGCATAGTGTTTGCTGTTGTTGTTCAGTAATATCTGAACCCCTTTTGGGGTTTTCTTGAATGTCCTTGACCCCATTTGGGGTTTTCTTGTCAAAGATACTGGAGTGGTTTGCCATTTCCTTCTCAAGCTTATTTTACATATGAGGAAACTGAGACAAACAAGGTGAAGTGACTTGCCGTGGTCACACAGCTAGTATCTGAGACTGGATTTGTACTCAGGAAAATGAATCTGCCTGACTCGAACGCCATTCTAACCTCCTCACTCTTCCTAACTGTCCACTATGGTGTGGAAAGCATGCCTCATTTCTACCCTTCAGAATCTCTAGATTACTTTAAAGTTCAACTCTAAAGCCATCTCCTGCACAAAGCCTTTACTGATCTCCCCAGCTGCTAATCCCTTTTCCTTATTTGTTTCTTTTCACTTGGTATATATTTTGCAAAAACTTACACCCATGTCCTGCTTCTGTCATTTACTGTGTTAATTTGGGTAAATTATCTAAAATCTCTGGTTCTCAGTTTACTCACCTGTAAAATGAAACAGTTGGACAGGTGGTCCCTGACTCTTCTTCTACCTCTAGTTCTGTTATTCTATGAAATGCTTATTATTTGATTGATCATAGGATTGAAAGCAGATGTTTAATAAATGCTAGGGGGGACAGCTAGATACCGACCAGAAGTGGATAGAGTATTGAACTGGGAGTGGGGGATGAGTTCAAATCCTGACTCAGATACTTAATAGTTATGTGACCTTGGGCAAGTCACTAAAGTTCTCTCAGCCTGTTTCCTCCTCTGTGAAGTAGGGATAATAATAGTACCTACATAAACGGATTGTTATTGCTGAGAGAATCAATTAAAGGAAGGAAAAAAAAAAGCATTTCTTCATTGTATTCTAAGTGCTACCTACAGTACATAGTAGATGCTTTAGAAATGCTTGTTAATATGTGACAGGCATCACATTTGATCCTCAACTCTAGGAGGTAGGTGCTATTATTATTCTTATTTTAGTGTGGAGGAAACTGAGGCAGACAAAAGTTAAAAGCTTGAGCAAGCAGCACACAGCAAGTAAATATCTGAGGCTGGATTTGAACTCAAGCGTTCCTGACTTCAGGTCCAGTCCACCCCCTAGTGGCCTGTATGAGCCAATATATTCGAAGTTCTTTGCAAACCTTCAAGTATATAAAAATGCTAATTATTTCTATTGTTGATGTTGTTGACCTGAATTGGATTGGTTTTGTCTCTAAAGAGTGGAAGGTGGGGTGGTGCAGAGGCCCTGGAGACAAGGAGGACCTGAGTTCAAATCTGGTCCCAGACACTTGATAGCTGTGTGACCCTAGACTAGTCACCTAACCCTTATTGTCTCAAAAAAAAAAGTAGGTAAACTACTTGGTGCCTATTCCCAAATCAATCAATCAATCAATAAGCATTCATTAAGCATCTGCTATGTGTTAGGCACTATGCTAAATGGTGGAACACAAAAGGAGACAGTCCCTGCCCTCAATAAGTTGACAATCTGATGGGGAAGAAAACAAGCAAACAAATGTATACACAAAGTAAGCTATGTACAGGATAAATAGGACCTAATGAACAGAGAGAAGGCACTGAAATTAAAGGGATTGGGGAAAGCTTCTGATAGAAAAAAAGAAAAGACAAACATACTCTTCTACCAGCCCAGAAATTGCTCAGTGGGAGTTTCATTCCACGTTGTGACCCATTAGAGGTAAAGACTTTGGATAAGACCTTTCCTCCCTCAGAAAATCTTTAGTTAAATGGAAAATGAAGTTCGCTTAATCCCAGTAGTCTTGAGATCCACTTTGCTCAAAAAGAAGATGGCTTTTGTAATTATCTGCTAAGTAGAGGCATGGTGTTAGGTATTTGAAATAACAAAGACTAAAATGTAAACCAGTCCCAGCCCACAGGGGAATTCTCCTGGGGCAAGAACTCATTTACTTACTAAAGAAGGGGTGTCAAATTAGGAGAAAAAGCTAGAAAAGGGATCAATTAATAACCTCAAAGGTCTTTTCACCTGTGTAAAAGGTGAGAAGTAGGTCTTGGGAGGGAGACTCACAAAGGAGTCACAAAGAAGGGAGGAGTCACAAAGCTGCTTTCTAAGGTGTGAGTATTGTAAAACAATCACTCTCTTAAAATGTAACCCATCCCTTTGTTGGAGACACTGATAATCTGCCTAAATTATGGGCAGTTCTCTGGCTCTATTGCCCCTCCCTTACTGGATGAAAAATTCTAGGATCCTAGACTTAGTTATGGAAGTGACTTGAAGGCCATCTAATGCAAATCTCTCATTTTAGAGTTTGGGAGACTGGGGACCAGAGAGACTAAAAGATTTGACCAATGTCTTAAGGAGTGATAGGGGAAGGATTTGAACCCGGGTGATAGCTGAGAGAAACCTGGAATAGAGAATGTCAGACCCAGAATGGACCTTGAGGACTATGCAGGCCAATCTTTCGCTAAACATTTCTTCTACCAAATCCCCCCAAAGTGGTTGTCCAGCCTTTGCTTGAATATTTCAAGTGAGGGGAAACTAAACTACCTCTCAAGGCAGCTTTTCCTGATATTAAATCTAATGTTCTCATCAACTTCCACCCGGAGCTCTTTGGGCTCTGCCTCTAGGACTAAAAACAATCCCAACCCTTCTTCACCATGACAGTCTTTCAGATATTTAAAGGCAGCTCTCAACAGGGCTGGATGTAGGTCAGATAGGCAGATTTCCTGGACTGGGTTGCAAAGGATTGATCTGGAGCACATCACATCATCTCTGTGTCTCATTTTCCTCACCAGTAAAATATGGAGAGCTTCCTGAGTTCAAATCTGGCTTCCGACACTAACTAGCTGTGTGACTCTGGGCTTAACCCTGTTTGCCTCAGTTTTCTCATCTGTAAAATAAGCTAGAGAATGAAATGGCAGACTACTCCAGTATCTTTGCCAAGAAAACACCAAATGGAGTCATGAGGAGTTGGACACAACTGAACAACAGCAATAGCTCAGTGGACAGAACCCAGAAGTCAAGAGGACCTGAGTTCAAATCTGGCCTCAGATACTCACTAGCTGTGTGACCTGGGCAGGCCATCTCCAGTCATACTGATATGTGTCTAGCCACTGGACCCGGATGGCTCTGGAGGAGAAAGTGAGGCTGGTGACTTTGCACAGCCCTCCCTTCCTCAAATCCAATTCATTTGCAAGTCATGCCATCATCTTCCTGACATCATGGTCCTCTTTGAGAACGAAGGACACAACACAGCCCTGGGCAAGTCATTTAACCCTGTTTGCCTCAGTTTCCTCAAATAAGCTGGAGAAGGAAATGACAAACCACTCCAGTATCTCTGCCAAGAAAACAACAACAAAATAGGGAAGCTGGACTATATAACTCTCCCCCTCCCTTGTTCCTGCCTCTTTTGTTTTCTCCCTTTATTAGAGTGTAAGCTTCTTAAGGGTAGGGACTGTCTTTCTTTTTATTAATCATATCCCCAGTGCTCAACACAGGGCCTGGCACACAGTAGATGCTTAATAAATGTTTATTGGATTGGTTATAATTTCTGGGGTTTCTTCCAGTTCTAAACCACATAATTTTATACTGTAGTCCTCTGCTCAACCCTTCCCAGTTCTAAATCCTATGCTTTCTGAAACCTCAAATTACCTTGCATTTATCTGTCTGTGTACATCTCATCTCTTCCCAGTAGAATGCCAGATCCTAGATAGCAAACACTATTTAGTTTTTGCCTTTGTACATCACCAGAACTTAGCAGAGTGCCCAGAACAAGAGTTCAGAATATATCAAAGGTCTCTTGGGCATCTCAAACCCACAGTGTCCAAAACGGAACTCGTTATCTTTCTCTAACCTCCACACTCTATTAAAGGGACCTCTATACCAGGTGGCACCATAGTGGATAGAGTGCTGGGCTTGGAGTCAGGGAGACTCATCTTCATCAGTTCAAATCAGGCCTCAGACACTTACTAGTTGTGTGACCCTGGGCAAGTCACTTGAGCATGTTTGCCTTAGTTTCCTCAGCTGTAAAGCCACTCTAGTATCTTTGCCAAGAAAACTCTAAGGGGAGTCACAACTGAAGCAACTCAACAACAGCAACATTACTAAATTACTAAAAGCTCAGAACTTCTGAGCCATTCTCACGTCCTCACTCTCCCACAAACCATATATTTAATCAGTTGTTAAATCTTGTCAATTCTACCTCCGTAAATGTCACACAGGGTCCATTCCAGGTATGACATTTCCCATTCTGTGTTCCTTTCAGCTATGACCTGGATTCAAATCCTGCCCCTATCCCTCTCTAGGGCATGGGTCAAATCTATTAATGTCTCCAATCCTCAGTCTCTTAAATGACAGATTTGCATTAGATGGCCTTCAAGTCACTTCCATAACTAAGTCTAGGATTCTAGAATTTTTCATCCACTAAGGGAGGGCCAATAGCCCCCAAGAACTACCGATAATTTAGGCAGATTACTACATCTCCAACAAAGGAGACAGGTTGCATTTCAAGAGAGTGATAGTTCTACAATGGTCATGCCATTGAAAGTGGGCTCTTTCTGTGTCCACCCACACAACACCCACTTCAGAGGTGAGAAAGTCTTTCTTAGCTTTCTCTCAATTTGACACCCCATGCATAGTAAGTATACCAGTCTCTGCCCCAGGGGAATTCACCTATTTGCAGGGATTGCTTTATATTCAGTCTATTTGTCTCTAGCACCCTAGTTAATGGGTAATTCAAAAAACGTTTACTGAAATGAGCAAATTGGATCTCATCACTATCCAGACAGGATAAGCAGATCCAGGAGACTAATGATTTTCGAGTGTGAGACTTGCCCAAAGTCCCTGTTCTTATACTGCTGATGCCAAGACTGATAGGACAGATTGTTCTTTTATTTTGGGGGTAGGCACGGGTACGGTTTCCCAACTCTTCTCTCTGAGGACAAAACTAATCACTTCAATCTAGGTCAATAAGCATTTCTGTTCCCTACTTAGGCAATCAATCATGGAATACTTTTGTTGTTCTTCAGTCACACCAAAATCTTCGTGACCCCATGAAAGCTTTTTATTTTGGCAAAAATACTGGGGTGGTTTCCCATTTCCTTCTTCAGCTCATTTTACAGATGAGGAAACTGAGGCAAACAGGGTTAAAGTGACTTGCCCAGGGTCATACAGCTAGTAAGTGTCTGAGTGGATGTGAAGTCAAGTCTTCCTAATAACAGGTCCAGTGCTCTAACCACTGCACCACCTAGCCGTCCACATGGAATACAATAAAGGCTTAATAAATTCTTGCTCTGTCTATCTAACTCTAAAACGTGAGGCTCAGATTAGGTGGCCTTTAAAATAATTTCCATATTAATGTCAGGGGTCAGAGGATTTTTCATTCATTAAGGGAGGTTCAAAAGGCACCAGAGAATGGTCCATAATTTAGGCAGATTATTGCATCTTTCCAACAATGGGGGTGGATTGCATTTTAAGAGAGTATTGAAGCCTTCAATTCTATAGTGATCCCATCCTCCAAAGAGGATCCTTTCTGGTGTCTTGCTCCCAACGCCCACTTCTCGCCTCTCTTCAGGTCTTTGGGATTATTAAATGCTTCCTTTCCCAGTTCTTCCTCCCATTTTGACCCACCTGTTTTAGAAAATAAACCAGACCTAGTCCCCTAGGGCAGGGAGTGGTTTACATTATAGTTCACATATCTCAAGTACTTAACACCAGGCCTCTACTTGGTGGATGATTACAAAATGCTAACTTCTTTTTGAGCAAAAAAGTGTATCTTCCAACTACTGGGACAAGCAGACATTGGATCCCATTTGGCTTAAAGATTTTCTGATGGAAGGACTTGCTCAAAAAATTCTTACTGCCCAATTTCAGCACTGGTAGGAAAGAATTGTTCTTTTGTTTTCTTTCCTTTCCCTTTCCCTTTCCCTTCCCCTTTCCCTTTTCCTTTCCCTTTCCCTTTCCCTTTCCCTTTCCCTTTCCCTTCCCCTCCCCCTTCCCCTCCCCCTCCCCCTTCCCGTCCCCTTCCCCTTCCCCTTCCCTTCCCTTCCCTTTTTGTATTGGAAGCCTTCTCCAATCCTTCTTAATTCCAGTGTCTTCTTTCTGTTAATTATTTCCCATTTATCCTGTCTATAGCTTGCTTTGTATACACGTTTGTTTGCAAATTGCTTGCCCCATTAGATTGTAAGCTTCTCAACTGCAGAGACTGTCTTTTGTCTCTTTTTTCATCCCCAGCTCTTAGCATAGTGTCTGCCACTTAGTGGATGCTTAATGAAGTGCCTCTCCACTCCTACAGCTACTACCCTGGTTCCAGAGGTCATCACTTCTTAATGGACTATTACGATAGCCTTCTCCCTTCTTCAATCCATCCTCCATAAAAATGGCAAGGCTTCCTGAGGGAAAGAGGAAGTGGAATGTACCTGGAATGTCAAACCATCACCACCACCACCATCTACGCTCATACCAAAGAGCCCTGGGAATAGCAGTGTCTCCTCTCAGCCCAAGGCCTGCTTCTAGCCCCACTCCCACAGCCTCTCATTAAGAAGAGAAATCACTGACTGTCTGACCTTGGACAAAGCACTTACCTTCATCTCAGGATTCAGTTTCCTCATCTGTAAAATGAGGAGTTGGAATAGATGACCTTTGAGGTCCCTTTAAGTTCTAGATCAATCATCTGATCATTTTTTTCATCCTATGAAATACTTGGTGATTAATTAGATAGACAGGCAGATAAAGTGGGGGAGAGAGAGAGAGAAAGAGAGAGAGAGATGGATGAATTGGACAGAAGAATAGACATAGATGGACAGATAGATGGATGGATGGATGAACAGATAGTCAGATACAGCAAGCATTTACTAAGCCTTTGCTATATTCCATGCATAGATTTATTGATTGGCAGTAGGAAATTGACAAATGCTTATTGATCTGAACAGAAGTGCCTGTTTTTGTCTCTGGGGAGAAGAACAGAGAAACACTGTAGTGTGACTGCCCCCCTCCAAAAAAAGGACAATCGTAATGCCTACCCCAAAATAAAAGAACAATTTCTCATATTACGAGCCCCAAAATCAGCAACAGGAGCTTCTTTCCTAGTTGTGGCCTACTAGACCGGAGACTTTGGGCAAGTCCCCCCACTCATTAGGAAATCTGTAGCCCCTTGGGACTACTTGTGCCCTCGGGAAAGTTATGAGACTCAGTTTGCTCAATTCAGTAAACATTTTTAATTACCTATTAAGTAGGGGCATTGTGTAAGGTGCTTGAAATATAAAGACAAAAAGGTAAACCTATCTCTGCTCTCAGCAAATTCCCCTGGGGCAAGGACTGGTTTGCTTTCTAAGAAAGAGATGTCAAATGGAGAGGAAGAGCTAAGAAAAGGATCAATTAATAATCTCAAAGAACTCACCTTAGAAGTGGGTGTTGGGTGGGCGGACCCAGGAAGAGCCCACTTTCTATGATGTGAGTATTGTAGAACTAACCCTTTCTTAAAACACAACCCACTCTCACCATTGGAGACACCTAATCTGCCTAAATTATGGGCAGTTCCCCAGTGCTATTTGCCCCTGCCTTTAATGGATGAAAAATCCTACATCTTAGATTTAGGTTTGGAAGTGACTTTAAAGTCATCCAATTTAACCCTCTTGTTTTTTCAATGAATGAAAATTCACCTTTTCTCCTCCCATCCCCCCAATTGAAAATTAAAAAAAAAACAAACCCTTGGGAGAAATAGGTACAATCTGACAAAAGAAATTCCCACATTGACTGTGTCTAAATAATATTCATCTTAGTCTGTACCCTGAGTCCATCACCTCTCACTCAGGAGATGAGTTTTTCAACACGAATGGTCTGGAATTGCAATGGAGCATTGCCTTGATCACAGTTCTTAAATCTTTCAAAGTTTCCCATCTTTGCACTATTGTTGTTAATGTAGAAATTGTTCTTCTGGTTCTTTGTGTCAGTTCATACAAGTCTTCTAAGGTTTCTCTGAAACCATCCCCTTCATTGATACTTGTGGCACAGTATTCCATAATATTCACATAACATACTTTGTACAGTTATTCCACACTAGATGGACATCTCCTTAGTTTCCAGTTCTTTGCCACCACAAAAAGAACTACCATAAACATTTTTTTTTTTTTTTGGTGCATATGGGTCCTTATTCTTTTTCTTTGATCTCTTTGAGGTATACACCTAATAGTGGTATCACTGAAGTCATCAGAAGTTATATCCAGTTTAGTGACTTTTGGGGACATAGTTCCAAATTGATTTTCAGAATGACTGGCCTTCCAACTCAATCATTTTATACATAAAGAAATTCAGGTCCCAAGAAGTTGAATGACTTGTCCAAGGTCACAGAGAGTGAGAGAGGCAGGATTTGAATCCAGGTTCTCCAATAACAAAGGTAGTGTTCTTTCTACCATATCATGGCTGAAGAAGAGCTTAACTGTAATATTGGATGTTAATAAAAGAGCTTAGCATACTGTCTAGTGGTTATTGGCACTTAATTATCTGAACTCCCCCATCAATTAACCCTTTCATTTTACAGAGGAGGAAACTGAGGCCCAAGGAGGTGAAATTATTTGCCCAAGGCCAAGATGGGACTAAGGGATTTGAAACCAACATCTGTGATGCCAGAGTTAATATTTTTTACTCTTTGCTCCAGTCACATAAGGGCTGGTACCTCTGGGACTCCTTAGCCCAATAAGTAGTACCTCTTTTGGCATCTATAAGGGGATAGATACTTTTCACTGACAGCCATAAGGGGAAGCCAAGCTTGGGCTCTTTGAGAACAGAGTCAAACCTTTTGAGGTACCTCCCACCAAACTACCTCCTAGTGTTCTTCATCAGAGAAAGAATCCAGAGATAGAAGGAACCAGAGCCACCCAGCTAGTAAGTGTCTGAGGCCAAATTGGAACTTTTCATCTTCTTTGTTAATTGTGGTAGATATATTTGTTTATTATTTTTTTCTAAAAATTTTGATCCTTTCCATGCAACCTCAAGATCAAAATTGAGATTCAATTTATATCATGGTTAGATTGACCTATGAGGAATACACAGATATTCACTGCCTGCTTCCAATCTAGCCACATGGAAACTCTCATGGGCCAGTTTTTGGCCACGAGTGACTCAGGGACTGGTACCATGTGATGACAAAAAGTCTTCTAATTAGCTACGGTGCTGGAAGAACTTCTGACTCAGGAGCTGCTGGGCTGTATTTGAATGCTCATACAAAAACCAAAGGGAAGAGAAGCTATCTCTGAGTATCTTTTCCTTTACAGATATGAAGAGATTGTGCTGTTTGGAATTGTGGGATGGGAAAAAGTACCTGGCCACATTCCCCCACTAGATGTCATGAGGCCACCAGCACATGGTGTCTGTCCTTGTTTTGTGTGTTTACTCTTCCTTGATCTTAAGTTAATAAATATTCTGAAATGAGTGTGCTGACCAGTTGGCAAGATCAGGAGAACCAGAGGTACTATTAGAGGATTCAGCTGTACCTCCAGTTTTTTGTTTTGTTTTGTTTTGTTTTGTTTTTTGTTTTTTTGGAGGGGAGGCAAGTTTTGTTCCAACTGTTTTGGTAATATCTTCTTAGAAAAATCCCATTCATAAGGGTTAATGTAGTCAATTGGTTAATCGTTGATCAGGAGCACATAGGTCGGGGTTAATAAACAGCAGTAAAAGAAACACAGCCTCTCAGTTTTATTCTCCTAAAACCCTGAGAGTAGTATGGGATAGTCGCTTTCCAGGGACCCCAACCTATGACTGTGAGTACAAGCCAGGGGTGTGGTTTCAGAAAGGGTGCTGTGGATTCAACGCTATTGAGCATTAACTAACTGTGCTATAGAACAGTTAGGTGGTACAGTGGCTAGAGTGCTGGGACTGGAATCAGGAAGACCTGATTTCAAATCCAGCCTCAGACATTTACTAGCTGTGTGACCTTGGGCTAGTCACTTAACCCTGTCTGCTTCAGTTTTTTCATCTGGACCATTTGCTCAGTGCTGGGTGCGATGCTAAGTACAGGGAATACAAAGAAAGGTAAAAACATGGTTGCTGCCCTCAAGAAGCTCATATTCTAATGGGGGAAGACAATACATAAAGAACTATGCATCTGCAAGAGCAATATATCATAGTTAGTTGGTTGGTTGGAAGATTGTTGGTAGAGGACCAGGAAAGGTATAGTGTAGAAGGTGAGATTTGAGCTGAGTCTTGAAGGAAGTCAGGAGTAGCCTGAGGTGAGGAGGGAGTGACTTCAAGGTATGAGGGACAGCCACTGAAAAGGCACTCAAGGTGGAGATGGAGTGTCCTGTGACAGGGACAGTAAGAAGGAAGGGACTGGTGGATCATAAGCATGTTGAGAGGAGCAATGGGCCTGGGTTGTGAAGAGCTTTAAATGGCAAATAAAGAGGTTAATATTTAATATGAAGAAAATAGGGAGTCACTGGAGCTCATTGAACAGTGAGGGGACATAGATCTGTGCTTTAGGAATATGAATTTGGCAGCATGGAATGAAGTGGAGAGAGATTTGAGTCAGGGAGACCAACCAGAAGGCTGTCGCCATCATATATCTGTTAAGCAAAGATGATGAGTTCTGGTTAGAACATGTTGAATTGGAGATATCTATGGGATATCCAGGTTGACGTGGCAAAGAGGGTGATCTACAATGTCAAAGATTTCGGAGAGGTCAGGAAGGATAAAGACTGAGAAGAACTCGTTAGATTTGTCAATTAAGAGATAATTGGTGACTTGGGAGAGAGTAGTTTCAGTCAAATGATGAGGCTGGAAACCCAACTGCAGAGGATTTAAAACAGAGTGGAAGGCTTTTTCAAAGAGTTGAGCTGAAAAAGGAAAGAGAACACAGTAGTTAGTAGAAATGGTATGGTTGAGTGAGAATATTTAAGAATGCAGAGACATAGGTGTTTGTAGGCAACAGTGAAGGAAGGAATGAGTAGAGAGGGAGTGTTTGTAGATTAAAAGAACGGGGATGATAGAGGAAAGAATCTGCCAGAGAGTAGAGGAAGGGATGGAATCAAAGATGCATGAAAAGGGATTTTTTTTTTCATGAAAAAGATCTTGTTCATGACCCTGATTGAGGTTTTCTTGGCAGAGATACTAGATTGGTTAGCCATTTCCTTTTCTAGTTTATTTTACAGATGAGGAAATGAGGGCAAACAGGGTTAAGTGATTTGCCCAGGATATGTGCACGAAGGAGGATATCTGAGTGATGTTGAACGAGGAGGGAAGAAGATTGAACTTTCATAAAATGACCTCAATTTTTTTTTTCCCCAATGAAATACAGGGCAATATCAAAGCCGGAAGTGACCTCAGATAATCAGTAGTAAAACTGGGATTCAAAACCAGATCTAATGACTCTAGGCTGGCAGGAGTCAAAATAACAAAAGTGACTAGGCAAATCTTACAGCCACAAATCACATCCTTTGTGGTTATGGCTCATAAAGTGATACTTGAAGACATATAATTCTCAGGGCAGCCTTTTGACCTCCAGTAGGTGAGGGTTCCCAGCATCCTTTGGCAGAAGGGCGGACCTGGGTAACAGAGGTTTGCATTTCCACCAACTGTCTCCCATGCCTGGAACTCTCCCTTTTCATCTCCTCCTCTTGGCTTTCCTGGCTTCTTTCAAGTCTCAGCCTAAAACCTACCTTCTGCAAAAAGCTTGTCCCAGTTCCCCGTTACTGCCAATCTCCCTCCTCCCCATATTCTCTCCAATTTATTCTTTGCTTTATCCCATTTATCCATATTATTCAATTTATATTTGATTTGTACTTAGTTGTTTTCAGGTTGTCTCTTCCATTAACTTGTCTTTGTATCAGCACTTCTTAGGACAGTGCCCGGCATATAGTAACACTTAATAAACACTTATTGACTTGTCTAAACTTGAGGTTGAAGAACAAGAAATTCACAAGTAAGGAGGAAGCAAAATCTGACATCCAGGTTCAAGATGCCAGTGAACTCAAAGACTCTCAATTTCCATATCGTCAAAGACACGATTACTCTCTAGTTCTCTGGGCTTCGGAAGCAGCACAGAACAGTGGCCTAAAAGCCGGGGATACTTGGGATCAAGCAGCGATAGTTGATCTGTGACCTTGGGCAAACTCCTGAAGAAAACAAAATGCAGAGGAAAGTGGGGGCCAGCTCCTGTAGTGGGAGTTTCCTCACCTGGTAGTTCTCAATAACAATGAAATCACAAGTTTCTATTTCTTGTCCCTAGGAAAGGTAATCACAGTACAAAGGACTGATTTAATTTGTTTGAAAGCGTGATAAAACTTCGATGCATTTCTATAAATAAACTGTTATCTTATGTAAAATGAGTCCACAGCATTCTCCATTACTCCCTCGTGACAAAGGTAGTGTCTAGAATATTCCCTATTTGGTTTTCTAGACACAGTGCTGATAAACATCTCTCCCATGGTGATTGCAGTTATCTTATTGTCTTATTGTTCTTTGGATGACCTGGTTGGGGACAAAAACTACCTTGGAGCTTACTAATAAAAATGACATTACATTTGTCGTGGTTCAGTTGTTTTAGTCACGTCTGACTCTTTATGACTCCATTTAGGGTTTTCTTGGCAAAGATACTGGAGTGGTTTGCCATTTACTTCTCCAGCTCATTTTACAGATGAGGAAACTGAGGCAAGCAGGGTTAAGCGACTTGTCCAAGGTCACACAGGCAGTGTTGGAGGCCAGATTTGAATTCAGGCCTTCCTGATTCCAAGCCCAGCACTCTATCAACTACACCACCTAGCTGCCACCAAAATTACATTTACATAGAACTGAATTTCATCTCTTGAATCTCATAAGTACCTGGGGAGTTAGGCAGGGGGCAGGTATTATCATATCCACTTTCCAGATAAGAAATCTGAGGTATAGAGACTTGAAAAGACTTTCTGAATTTCTCATAGCTAAAAATTGTCAAAGGAAGTATTTGAACCCAGGTCTTTTGACTCTCAGCTCACTGCTATTTTTAGGACATCACTCTGCAACTTCCTCTTTGAAGGCTCCAGGGACCTCATTGATGAAATGAATCGTCATAGGTAGGCTAACAGAATGCCAGAATTGGTAGGGATTTTAGGGTCCATCTAGTCTAACTCATACTTGAAAAAGAATTCCATCAACCTGGCGTATGTCAAATGGACATCAAGCCTTTGCTCACACATCTCCAATGATGGGGAGGTCACTATGTCTCGAAGGAGCCCATTTCGTTGTTGGAATGGTTAGAGAGTTTCTTCTTGTGTTAAACCTAAATGTACCTCAGCAATTATACCCCCTCTCCTAGCTCTGCTTCCTGGGTCAAAGGTGAGTAAGAGTAAGTCATTTTTCCCCATACAAACTTTCAAATCCTTGAAAACAGATACCCAGCCCTGCCCTTCATTCCTCCCAAACTTTTTTTTTTCCTGTTGGTCAAGGTTAAGTACTAATCTCTGAGTAAGCACATTTATTAAAAACCCACTCTCCCTCAAATCAAGATAGTTCCTGCCCTAAAGGAGCTTACTTACTATTAGAGTAAACAAGTACCCAGATAAGGAATTACACAAAATAAATAGAAAATAATTTGTGGAAGGGTGGGAATGGGGTTGGGTTGAGAACTGTGGCAATCCAGAAAGGCCTCCTGGTGGGGGCGTTATGGCCAATTTTTGAATGAAGCTGTGGATTCTAAGAGAATGGAAGGGAGGAGGAAGAAGAAGGGAGAAATTTCTGCTTTGATTTTTGGGTTCCTTTTCTTTAATCTTTAAGGAATCTGTTTAAAACCATCTCCAGTCATTCCATCTTAATGTTCTCTGGTACACCATCAATTGAGACCCGACTGAACATAAATTAAATCTATAAACTTGATTGAATTAGTGAGCTCATGGAGTGGGAGTAAAGGCCTTCCACTCATGCCAATTGAAACCTCTCCATTCTTTCTCACTCTGTGTAATTCCTGTTTCTCATAAGTCTCTCACAAAAAGATTATTACTTACTTTGTTGTTGCTAAGTTGTGTCTAACTCTTTATAACCCCATTTGGGATTTTTTGGGCAAAGATATTGAAATGATTTGCCTTTTTCTTTTCTAGCACATTTTACAGATAATTACACTTGCCTAATTCTTTAGAGGTTAAGTGACTTGTCCCAGGTCAGTTGCAGAATGTATAATAAATAATGATAATGATAATAATAATAATAAGCTGTTTTATAATATCTTAAGATTTGCAAAGTGCTTTACGTATTTTCTCCCTTTTGGTCCTCATAACCACCCAATGAGGCAGGTGCTAGTATTATTTCCAATTTACAGATGAGGAAACTGAGGCAAACAGAGGTTAAACGACTTGCCTAAAGTCACAGCATTAATTAAGAATCCGAGGCAGGATTTGAACTCAGGTCTTCCTGACTCCAGGTCTGACCTCAATCCATCGCATCACCCTAGCTGCCTTAGGTGTATCACAGGTGGGAACTGAACCCAGGTCTTCCTAACTCTGGAGCCAGCTCTTGCTGCGGTACGTGGCATTGCCCCTCATTCTAATAGTAATAATAATAAATTTTATTAGTGCAGTTCTTATGTGTTGCAAATTCTGAATTCTGAAAGTCATAAGATCATAGAACTTAGAGTTTGTAGACAACCTTAAAAATCACCTGGCTCAGACCTAGTTTACAGAGACTGTTGTAGTATTAGAGTCAGTGACTTGGACAGATGTTTCCAGTTGCTACGAGTAGGGAGAGCATGATCTCGGAGGTGGAGAACTGGGAAGTCACTTCGCTCTTCCTCTTCCAGACTGATAAAATGGGAGGGCTTATGTTGCATGATCTCAAAGGCCTCTTCCAGCTGGTAATTTGTGGTGCTATGATCGTGTCTCTGTTTCAGTGTGTCTCTTTCTGTCAACCTCTTGTCTCTCTATCAGCCTATATTACACACACACACACACACACACGCACACACAACCTTCAGTTTGCTAACAGATATCAGGGAAATTTCTGATAGGATACCTACCCCATCCCCACATTATTTTCTGATCTGTTTTTCCGAGCCAAAGAAAGAAAAAATTCTCCAATCAACCACCAGGTGGCGATGTCCAGAAAGATGTCATTCTCATTTAGAGAAATCCAAATGCTAGTCACTTAGATATCACATCTCTTGCCTTACTATTTAATGGCTTGGGAGTGTTCCCTCCCCTGCCTCTCCCCTCCCACACACACATCAGTTAGTTTATTTCCTCTGGAAAATCACAGTGGGCATTCATGACAGGTAGTGTGTGGTAGAAAATGCTATTGACTTGGAATTATAAGAGATCTGGATGAAATCCCACCTTTGTCTTTTACTGAGCTGTGTGGTCATGAACAAATCACTTCAGCCTCAGTTTCCCTAACTATAAAATGGGAATAATAAATAGGGTTGTTAGAAAGATCAAATGAGAGTAATCCACAATCATGTATTAAGTACCTAAAATTGTGTTAAGTGCTGGGGATACAAAGAAAGGCAAAAACATGATTCTGACTCTTAAGGAGCTCACTTTTAATGGACAAAACAGCATGCAAAACAACTAAGTACATAAAAAATTACTGGGAGGGCACTAGCAATGGGATGGGGGTCACCATCATGAAAAAACTTTACAAATATTTTGCAAATCACTAAAGCTATCACTAAATGTCAGCAAATTGTTCTGTGGAAGAGAACTTTTGACTTGGAGTGAGAGGATCTGCATTCAAATCCTAAACCTCTCATTTACTTTTTGTGTGACCTTAGGGAAGATATATAAATTCTCTGGGACTCAGTTTCCACATCTGTATATAACCCACAGCATGGGTGGTAGGGCATGCCCTCTTTCTGTAATGTTCCCTAGATATGGGGTAATGTGGACTATGAGAACCTAGCCTCTAAAGAGAGCATCTAGTCCTTTTTAATTTGTTCTTGTTGTTCAGTCATGTCTGACTTTTCATCACCCCATTTGGGTTCTTGGCAAGGGTACTGGAGCGGTTTGCCATTTCCTTCTCCAACTCATTTTACAGATGATGAAATTTAGGCAAAGAGCATGAAGTGAATTGCTCAGGGTCACACAGCTAGTAAGTATCTGAGGTCAGATTTGAACTCACGAAAATGAGTGTTCCTGACTTCAGGCTGGACACTCTATCCATTGTGTCACCCAGCTGCCTCCCTCTGTAATACCTTCAATTTAGTAAGTTTACTAAATTCAGTTCCTTCAATTTTGGGTTCATTTCACCTTTATGAAAATTCCATGAAAAAAATGTCTTAAATAAACAGCAACATTTGTGTAGTACTTTAAGGATTGCAAAGTGCTTCACTTGTATTCTCATTTGGCTTGTTCCTCATAACAACCATATGAAGTAGGTGATCTTATCATCTCCACTTTAAGAATGTCTAGGGTTTCTCCAAAAGGGATTAGTAGGGTTCCTTCTAGAAAGGTGGATAGTTAGGTGGCACAGTGGATACCCTGCATGGCCTGAAGTCAGGAAGACTCATCTTTATGAGTTCAAATCTGGCCCCAGATACTTACTACGTGACCCTGGGCAAGTCACTAAAACCTCTTTGCCTTAGTTTCTTCATGTGTAAAATGAGCTGGGGAGGGAAATGGCAAAACCACTCTAGTATCTTTGTCAAGAAGACCCCAAATGGGGTCATGAAGAGTTGGACATGACTGAAAGACTCAACAGAAACAATTCTAGAAAGGTGTTTGATGTATCAAATAGACAAACTATTGGACAGTTCTTTATTTCTTACACCACAGATGAAATGCTTAAAATACAAAGAGTCCTAAAAAAAAAATCAGCTAATACTTAACACCATTTTACTGTAATCAATCACGCCTGCTATTCTTTCCTAGGACACTGATAATTAAAACATTTGAAAGATTAAAACTTAAAACAAGAACACTTTGTAAAACTACTCTACAGGTATTTCACTTTCAAATCAAATCTGCACAGTGCAAATGACTTACTCAAAGTCCATGTCTTGGAATTGATTAGTCATCATCTGAAATATTCTCTTGACCATGGATGGCCTCCTCCAAGGAATTGGTGCAGAGGTCCCCTCCTGATGGGCTGATGCAGGAGAATTCATGAAGTGCTGTCACCTCTGGACTTACACTATCTGGACCACTTGGTGATAAGGACATATAAATTCATTATAGGCTCTAATGTATTAATTCTCCCAGTGGGGGGGTATTTAGGGCAAAATTGTAAAGGAAAGGGATGAAGTGCTCATTGTGGCCTGGATTTGGAGTTCAAAGGTCTCAGTATAAATCCCAGCTATGATGCTTAATGTATGACCTTGGGTAAGTCCCTTCTCTGAGCTTTCTCTTCCTCTTCTATAAAATGAGGGGATTGAATACCTTTCTAGCTTTAAAGCCTTTGAACACACACCTACTAGTGAGATTATTGGCATCAGTGGGAACATTATTTTTTGCATTTTTTATCCATCCTTTTCTCTCCATTCACATAAGCATCACCACATTCTAGGTCTTCATCACCTTTTGTTTGGACTATTGTATTAGCCTCTGAACTGGTCTTCTTGCCTCTTTGGTCTCCCTACTTAAACCCATCCTTCTACAACTGCCACATTGATGTTTCTAAAGCTTAGGTCTGACCATGTCACTTAGAATCACAGAATCTGAGAGCTGTAAGGGATCTTAGCAGCCATACAGCCTAATCCCTACCTGAAAAGAAATCCTCATTATTACCTGTTTGACAAGTGGTTGTCCAGTCTATGCTTAAAAATGTCCAGAAAGAGGTTGCCCACTACCTCATGAGGCAGTATTCTATTTTTGGACAGCTCTCATTTTTAGAAAGTTTTCTTTTTTTCTTCCTGACATCAAGGCTAAATATTTCTCTTTGCAATTTCTGCTCTCCTACTCATGATTCTCCCTTCTAGGACCAAGCAGAGTAAATTTAATCCTTCCTTCACGTGGTGGCTCTTCAAGTACAGTTATCCTTTCTGCATCATAATTTCCTCCTGTTTTGATATATTGCGGGTTGGCTAAGAAATTAAATGGGATTTTTTTGGGAGAGTTTTGTAGAAGTCACAGATAATGAAGGCCAGCAGACAACACAGAGCCTATGACCAAATACTTAACCCAAGTTTTATAATAAAGTACTATAAACACCCCATTAAAGAAAAAGAAAAAAAAATCAGATTTCTTCTTTGTTATGAAAGGAGGGCCAAAACTTTTTACTCAAATTTTCCAGATCATGGGGGTGCCGTCTATGCTATCTATTCATACCATCTATGGCTTTATCCAAGTCATTAATAAAAATGTTAAACAGCCCTGGACCAAATACAATTATTATAGGGGCAGCTAGGTGGTGCAATGGATGGAACACTGGCCCTGGATCAGGAGGACCTGAGTTCAAATCCAGCCTCAAACACTTGACACTTACCAGCTGTGTGACCCTGGACACTTAACCACATTGCCTACTCAAAAAAAGTTAAAAAATACAATTATTATTACTTTGTAATAATAGCTTGCATTCATATAGCACTCTAAATTTTGCAAAGTGCTTTATATTTTCAGGTTATCAATAAGCATTTGTTAAATACTTACAATGTTCTAGGCATTTTGTTAAGTGCTGGGGAGATGCAGAAGATAAACAAACAAATAAACAAACCTATATCTGCTCTCAAGAAACTCAAAGTCTAATGGGAGAAACAACTTACAAGTAGCTATGTACAAACAAGACATAGACAGGACAAGTTGGGGGTTATCTCCGAGAGGATCACTACCATTAAGGGGGACCAAGAAAGGATTCATGAAGAAGGTGGAATTGGAGTTGATTCTCAAAGGAATCTAAGGAAACTTAGATGCAGAAATGAAGAGAAAGACAGTTCTAGGCATGGAGATCATCCTATGAAAATGCCTGAAGTCTGGACATGGAGTGTATCATCCAAGGAACCACAAGGAGGATCATAGGGAAGGCAAAGAGGAGGGAGATGTAAGGAGACTAGAAAGGTAGGAGGGGACCAAATTATAAAGGGTTTTAAAATTTCAATACAATATTTTATAGATGATCCTGGAGGTAATAGTGACGTATTGGAGTATATTGAGTAGGAAGGGTGACATGTTCAGGAAGATAAATTTGGCAGCTGTGTAGATGATGGACTGAAGTGGGGAGAGACTTGAATTGGGGAGAAAAACCAATCAACTATCGAAATAGTACCAGTATGAGGTAATGAGGGATTGCACCAGGGTGATGGCAGTGTCACAGAGGAAAAGGACAAATTACAAAGGTAGAATTCACAGGATCTTGCAAATTAGTTGGATATTGGAGTGAGAGTAAGAAGTAGAAGATGACATCTAGTTTGTGATTGGGAGGATGTTGGTGCTCTCAATAGTAACAGAGAAGTTAGGAAGAGGGGAGGGTTTTAGGAGGGAGGGAGAAGAGAATGAGTTCAGTTTTGGACATGTTGAATTTAAAATATCTATGGGATATCCAGTTCAAGATGTCCAATAGATAGAGATGTGATACTGGAGTGAGGTTAGGGTTAGACAGAGAGAACTGAGAATCATCTGCAAAGAGATGATAATTGAATCCATTGAAGATGGTGAGATCACCAAGTGAAATAGTAGAGAGAGAGAAGAGAAGAAGATCCAGGGAGAGTCTTGGAGGACTTTTAGGACTAGTGGACATGATCTGGATGATGGTACAACAAAAGAGATTGAGAAGTGGTCAGACAAGTAAGAGATGAACAAGAGGAAACAATGTTGGAAAAAACTAGAGAGAAGATAATGTCAAAGAGATGAGGGGGATTGACAGTATCAGTGCAGAGAGGTCAAGAAGAATGAGGATTGAGGATTGATGATGTTTGATTTGGCAATTAAGAGATCACTGGAACACTTGATAGGGGTCATGTAGCCAGCAAGATGGAGGACTAGACTCTTTCTCTGATCCTCATGACCTCTCTAACCTCTCCAAAATAAGAATCATGTGCTTGAGATAAAGGAATTTCATCTGTCTCCATGATCTAAGACACCAAGAGCCTAATGATCTAGCAGGAGAGAAGGCTAGTCCCAAAAGCACTTACTCAGTACCATCTTTCCTCTAACAGACACAATGCTTTGGCAGGGCTGCCCAAACCAACCCACATGATTGCAACAGAACCTACTGTATCCTTCAACTGTTCTTCCTTATGGAGCAGAAAACCAAAAGGCAGTTTAATTTGCTGTGGCTGGGACTGAAGTGTGGCAATATTGCATTGCTAGAAAACTAAGGAACAGTGGGAACTGGGGCAAGATTTTAGTGTGTTTGTTTATCCACCAGGCACTGACTCAAAGGGAACCGATATCCATCTGGATTCTATCCCCATAGAATTCAGTTGGGGAAGAAGTTGAGCCTAGTGAAAAGTCAATTCCCAAGTGTGGGAAAAGACTGAGAAAGCTTTAAGATACAGTCCCCAAAGAAACTACCATCAAAGGGGAAGAGAAGTCAGAAAATGAGTAATAGGGAAATAAAAGGGGGAAAGAGTGTAATGACCATGGAATTCAGAAGGAAGAAAACTCAGTTAAAGAGCTAGAGCTGAAACAGATAAACTAAAAGAGAAGACATAATTAATAAAAGGACAAATGCTTTCCAGATCATCTAAACAAATTCAATCATATAGGAATAAATATTGCAAGATAAAGAAAAATGAAACCACACTTGATGAGGCAGAGGATCCTGTAGTTTCTCAAAACAGAATGGAGCTTTAGTAGAATGCTCCTGAATGGTTTAAGAGAGAAAAAAGAATTATGGAAGTAGAATGTATATCTTCATGACAGAAATAATCCACAGAATGGAAACAATTGAATCCACAGTGGAAAACTTAACCAAAGAAACAAAAGAGAACAATGGATTAGGAATATACATATGAAGAAGTGAGAGACAGTCTGAGAGAAGAAAAGCAAAAAGTAATAATGTTAAAAGAAAACGTGATCTCTAAACAAGCAAATATATTAAGCAATTCATTCAATAAATCATTATTATAATCAAATTGGACTTACACTAGGGATGTGAATATGACTCAACATTTGTAAATCAATCAACATAGTCATATGAAAAACAAAAACATTCCAAACTACATAATTATCTCAATAGATGTGGAAAAATCCTTTGACAAAATACAACACTCATTTATGGTAAAAACAAACAAACAAACAAAAAACCTCTACAAAGTATAAACATAATGGAACTCTTTTATAAATTTGTCAAAAACCAAAAACAAGTGTCATATGCAATGGGGATATACTAAAAGTTTTCCCAATAAATACAGGAATAAAGCAAAGATCCATTCTATTCCATTATTTTATATAGGTCTGGAAATGCTAAAATAGCAATTAGACAAGAGAAAAAAAATCAAGGTCATACAGTTAAATAAGAGGAGACAAAACTACTTCTATTTGTTGATGGCATGATGTTTTACTGAGAAAATCCTAGGGACTTTTCAAAGACAGTAATCCAAACAATAGCTTCAGCAAAGTTTCAGACTACAGAACCAAAACTCAAAAATAATAGATTTTCTACATGATAATAACAAAATACAAGAGGCAAAAATGGAAGAACAGCTTTTAAATAGCAGGAAGAATATTAAGAGCTTATAGTTGACAGGATGGCAATTTTTAAAAATGACAATATTACTAAAATTGATTCATAGTTTTAATGCTATGCCAATCAAAGTATCAAAGGGATACTTTATAGAACTCAATAAAACATAATAAAAATTATTTGAAG
Organism: Vombatus ursinus; assembly: GCF_900497805.2. Classification (NCBI taxonomy): domain Eukaryota; kingdom Metazoa; phylum Chordata; class Mammalia; order Diprotodontia; family Vombatidae; genus Vombatus; species Vombatus ursinus. The sequence continues at coordinate 2,965,382 of NW_020941065.1, read as the reverse complement.
TGTAAAAGATCTAGAATATAAAGGGAAATAATAAAAAGAAACAGGGATGAAGGGGGAATAACCTTTCTGGAACTCAAACTATATTATAGAACAGCAATTATCAAAACTATCTGGTGTTGGATTAGAAACAGAGTAGTAGATCTGTGGAACAGACTAGATAAGGAGAGTCAGAAAGAATGGGACTCAACAATCCAGTGGTAGATAAATTAGAATATATAAGTTACTTAGAAAAAACTCCCTAGTTGATAAAAAATAATTCTAGCCTTAGATCAACACCTTACACCATATTTTATAACATTCTAAATAGATATGTGGCATCATTATTAAACATCAGAGCATTAAAAAAACAACAACTAGGAGAAACAGACAATATTTCTTTCATTGTTATGGATAGGAGATATATTCTTTTTTTGTACTTTTTTTATTAATTTATTTTGATTTATCAATAATCACCTCCATATGCTTTTGAGTTTAAAATTTTTCTCCCCTTTCCTCCCCACCACCCTCCCCAAGAAGGTGCATAATCTGATATAGGTTGTACATTTACATTCATATTAAACATATTTTCACATTAGTGATGCTGTAAGTAGAAATTAAAACCAATAGGAGCAACCATCAGAAAGAGGAAACAAAACTCAACAGAAGAGAAAAAAATTAGCAATTTGGCTTCCATAGTTCTTTCTTTGGGTGTGGATAGCATTTTCCATCACAAGGTCTCTGGAGATGTCTTAGATCCTTGTATTGCCAGAAAAGGTCAAGTTTATCAATATTAGTCATCATGCAATGTGGCTGTTACTGTGTACAAGTTTCTCTTGGTTCCACTCACTTCACTCAGCATCAGACCATGCAAGTTTTTCCAGGTTTTTCTGAAGTCAGCCTGTTCATCATTTCTTATAGCACAATAGTATTCCATCACATTCATATACCACAACTTGCTCAGCCATTCCCCAATTGATGGGCATCCTCTCAATTTCCAATTCTTTGCCACCACAAAAAGAGCTGCTATGAATATTTTTGTACATGTAGGTCCTTTTCCCATTTGTGTGATCTCTTTGGGATGTAGCCCTAGAAGTGCTATTGCTGGGTCAAAGGGTATGCTCATTTTTATAGCCTTTTGGGCATAGTTCCAAATTGCTCTCCAAAATGGTTGGATCATTTCACAACTCCACCAACAATGCATTAGCGTTCCAATTTTCCCACATCTTCTCCAACATTTATCATTTTCCCATTTTGTCATGTTGGCCATTCTGATAGGTGTGATGTGGTACCTCAGAGTTGTTTTGATTTGCATTTCTCTAATCAATAGTGATTTAGAGCATTTTTTCATATGATTATAGATGGCTTTAATTTCTTCATCTGAGAACTGTCTGTTCATATCCTTTGACCATTTATCAATTGGGGAATGGCTTGTATTCTTATAAATTTGACTTAATTCTCTATATATTTTAGAAATGAGGCCCTTATCAGAGAGACTGGTTGTAAAAATTCTTTCCCAATTTTCTACCTTCCTTCTAATCTTAGTCGCATTGGCTTTGTTTGTGCAAAAACTTTTCAATTTAATGTAATCAAAATTATCGATTTTGCTTTTCCTAATGTTCTCTAAGGAGATATATTCTTAACCTAAGAAGATAGAGATAATTACAAAAGGTAAAATAGATAACTTTGATTATATGAAACTGAAAAAGTTTCTGCACAAGCAAAATCAATGCACTTAGTTGATAAGACAGTTGAATGGAAAAAATCTTAGAATCAAATTTCTCTGATAAAAGTTTGCTATCCAATATAATAAACAATATAACTATATGTACATACATACATTTATATACATATAACCAAAACCATTCACCAGTAGAAAAATGACTGAGGGGTATGAATAAACACTTTTCAAAAGAAGAATTGCCAACAATGAACAATTATAAGAAAGAATGGTCCAAATCACTAATAATAAAAAAAATACAATCAAAACAGCTCTGAGGTTTTAACCTCACACTCTAGAAATTGACAAAGATGAAAAAATGGGAGTAGTCAATGTTGAGTGGTGGTGGTAGTAAGATAAGCACACATAGTTTGGTGGAGTTGTGAATCAGTACAACCATTTTGGGAAGCAACTTGGAATTACACAAATAAGGCAACTAAAATGTCCATAGCCTTTGACCCAGTGATTCCACTACTAGGTTTGGCCTCCCAAGGAGGCCACTAATAAGAACAAAGTCTTCATATACATCAAAATATTTATAATAGCATTTTTTTTGGTGATAGAGAAGAATTGGAAATAAAATCAATGACCATCAACTGGGAAATAACTAAACACATTGTAGTACATGAATGTAATGGAATGTTACAATTTTGAAAGAGATGATGAATGTGATGAATGGTATAAAATTAAAAAAAAAATAAGCATGGCTCCAAAGTCCAAGTCTAGCACTCTATCCGCTGCATTACCTAGCTGTCCAACTCTACGTGATGCCATGGAATGTCGTATCAAGTCTCTTCCTCAGTTTCTTCCTCTGGAAAATGGGAATAATAATCCTTATATTACATACTTTATAAAAGTGTCAGGACTGAAGAACCTTGTAAACCTTAAAACAATATATTAATATAAGTTCATATAAAAGAGGTAGTCACAGCAGTCCTTCATCAACTTGATAAATTCCTTTCCCTGCTTTCCCTGCAACTAAATGAAATTGCAGAGAATGAAATGTCAGAAGCAGCTAAGGGAAGTCTCCCTATTTTATGAGGACATAAACAGTGGTGCCATTGTGAGAAGATAGAGAATTCAAGATGATTGATCAGGGGCATTTATGATCATCACTCTTACAAGGGAAATCCAAGATTATTTGAAAGCATTCTCTATGTTCTATCAGCAAGGCTTTAGTGGGTATGGCATTACTCTATGAAGTACATATAAATATCTGAACCTTGTAAATATCACCAAATTGTGAATATCATCAATTGTAAATATCACCAAATCATTTCACCCCTTATACTATTCATTAATTTATTCAACAATCTATCTATCTTTCTTTCTTTCTATCTATGCATCCCTCTCTTTCCCTCTCTCCATTTACCTACCTATCCATCCTTATATTCATCCATCTATCCATCCATCCATCCATCCATCCATCCTGTCTGTCTCTATATCCATCTATTTATCTATCTATCTATCTGCCCATCCATCTATTTCTCTCTCTTTCTCTCCCATCTTCTCTCTCTGTCTCTGTCTCTGTCTCTGTCTCTGTCTCTGTCTCTCTCTCTCTCTCTCTCTCTCTCTCTCTCACACACACACACACACACACACACACACACACACACTGTATAGGCAAAGACTACTAGACTAGACTCAGGATATTAACTCCTAAATCCTTCCTGGCCCATTGTTTCCCCATTTGTAAACGGGAGTCACAATTTCTGTCTTCCTTCCCTTCCATGTGTGCTGTGAGATGCTCATATCCTTAATCTTGTTATCACCCACAAGTGTTCCACTCCATGTTCACGAAGTCTGAAATTGCTTTATCTGATCATAATCTGTTTTCATTCCAACTCTCCCACTGCATTTGCACCCTTTACCCTGTGTTTCATCTTTACCAGTCCCTCAATCCTGCAGTTCTTTCCCAGGCCATCACCCTTCACTGGTTACCTTCTGTTTCCCTATTATGACCCTTTAGCGAACCAGTTCTGGTCTATAGTGTGCCCTCCTCTTAATCCTTTGCCCCTTTAGTATATTGCCAATGTTGCCCTGACTTTGCTCCTATTCATATATTGCTGAACAAAGTTGGAGAAGATCACTGAACTGTGTTGACTACATTCACTGTATTACATAATCTCAACTGAGCCATCCCGACAGCAAGGCAATGAATCCTTTTATATCTCTTTCATTTACTAGTCCATGATGACTTTTCCAGACCTTTTCATGTCTCTTCAAATTCCCATGGCTCTCCTTTTTCCATCCTCTCAGCTGAATACCTTGCCTCATTTTTTACTGAAAAAAAAATTGAGACCATTTATTGAGCTCCCTCTTCTCCTATCCTCATTTCATATCACTCATATGTCTCTACCACCATCTTCTCCTTCACCTATGTCTTCTTGCTAAGGGAAATCCCATTATATTGACAAGTGACTCCCTTCCATTCTGTCTTCACCAGAAGACTGTTCCTCCCCTTGTCCCTACTCTCATTAATCTTTCTAGCCAATCTCTTTCTATCTATTGGCTACTTCCCTACTTCCAAAAAAACCCCAAAACATATCTACTTCTCTATCTTAAATAAAATACCTATCACTTGGTTCATCTATCCTCACTAGCTATCACTCTATACCCCTCTTCTTTTCTATGGCTAAACTCCTTGAGAAGGCCATGTAGAATTCATGCCTCTATTTCTTTTCTTTCTTTTTTTTTTGTTTTTTTGGTGAGGCTATCAGGGTTAAGTGACTTGTCCAGGGTCACACAGCTAGTAGATGTCATGTGTCTGAGGCTGGATTTGAACTCAGGTCCTCCTGACTCCAGGGCTGGTGCTCTATCCACTGTGTCACCTAGCTGCCCTCCGCCATTTCTTTTCCTCTCATTCTTTTTCTACCTATCTGCAGTATGGCTTCCCACCTCATCATTTTAATGAAACTATTTTCTCAAAGGTACTGGTGATCTCACATCTGCTGATTCTAATGGCCTTTTCTCAACCTTCATCCTTGCTGATCTTTCAGCAGTCTCTGACCCTGTTAATCTCCCTCTTCTCTCTAGGTTTTTGTGATGCTGCTCTCTCCTGGTTCTCCTCTGACCTGTCTGACCCTTCTTCAGTCTTCTTCACTGGATCTTCATCCAGGTCCTGCCTATTATCATGAATGCCCCCCAACACTCTTTCCTGGGTCCTCTTCTCTTTTTTCTATACGATTTTGCTCAGTGATTTTATCAGCTTCCCTGAATTCAATTATCAGCCCTAGGCAGATGATTCCTAGATCTATTTGTCCAATCTCAGCCTTTTTCCTGACCTCCAATCTTGAATCTCCAACTGACTATTACACATCTTGATCTATATGTCCTGAAGATATCTTAAACTCTTCATGTCCAATCATGCTCACTATCTTCTTTCACCCCCCCTCCCCACAAAAAAATCATTCTTTCTGATTTTTCCTGCTACTGGCAAGAGTACCACCATCTTCCCAATAACCAAGGCTCACAATCTAGGTGTCATCTTTAACTTTCACTTTCTCTTCCCCAAGCACCACATCCAACCAGATGCCAAATCTCAGTGACTCTACCTTCATAACAAGTCTCAAATATGTTCCTTTCTCTCCTCAGACACTGCCACCACTCTGGTGTGGCCCTTCAGCACAATCTACCTGGACTATTGCAATCTCTTCTTGGTAGATCTGCCTGTCAGAAGCCTTTCCTCACTCCAGTCCGTCTTCCACTCAGCTGTGAAGTTTATCTTCCTAAAATGCATGTCTGTTCATGTCACCCTCCTAGTCAACAAACTCTAGTCTCTCCCTATTCCCTCCAGGATTCATTTTAAAACTCTTCATTTCACTTTCAAAGCTCTTCATAACCTGTCACCTCCTACCTTTCCAGTTCTCTTCTACTTTCCACTTACTCTGTGATCCAGCATCGCTGGTCTCCTTTTAATTCTTTGGACAACATGCTCCATTTTCTATTAACTGTCTCCCATGTATGGAACTCTCTCCCTCCTCATCTTCACCTCCTGGCTTCCTCTAAGTCGCAGTTAAAGTCTTACCATTTGCAAGTCTTTTCATAGTGCTTTCCCTTGCCAATTTATCTTTTTTTTTCCCTCCAATTTATCTTGCCTCTATTTTGTTCACTTGCTGTCTCTTCCTTGAGACTTTGTGAACTCCTTAAGAGCAGGGACTGATTTTTGTCTTTCTTTGTATCTTTTTTTTTTTTTTTTTTGATGAGGCAATTGGGATTAAGTGACTTGCCCAGGGACACACAGCTAGTGTTATGTATCTGAGACCCGATTTGAACTCAGGTCCTCCTGACTTCAGGGCCAGTGCTCTATCCGCTGCTGCCCCTGCAGGAGTTCTTAACCTGGGGCCTACAGATACCCAAGGGGTCTATGAGTAGTTTTCAGGAGTCCTATAACTTAGTCTTTTTTGTTTCTTTTCTTCCCCAATCATTTATTTGTTTATTCATTCATTCATTTTAACCTATTTATTTTTCATGTCTTCACTTATTTCTTTGTTCATTCATTCATATACCTATTTATCTGTTCATCCACTTATGCATTTTTAAGGTTTTTATTTATTTATATGGTTATTCATTCATTCATTTATCCTTTGGTTTGGTCTGATCCGTAACTTAGATGTGAAAAAAATGCATCTTTATTTTCCTTAGTTTTTGGTTTCTGTTTAAAAACATTTAAAAACATTTAAAAACTGATTCTGAGAAGCTGTCCATTGCCTCACTTAACTTGATGAGAAGCCCAGGACATCCAAAAAAAGGTTAAGAAACCCCCTTCTAGATGTTTACTTTCATTAGAATGTCAGCTTCCTAAAGGCAATGACCATCTCATTCTTGTATTTTATCTCTAGAAATCAGCCCATAGGAGACTCTTAATAAACAAACGCTCATTGATTGGTTGATTGCTCTGTTAAGGATGTGATTGAAGAATCCCATGTTAGGGGAAAATGTCAGGCTGACTCATACTTATAAAAGCTGACATGAATAGAGGCTTGGATCTCATTTCAGTCTCATAACCAACTTGTAAGATAGGTACTCCAGACATTATTATCTAGATTTTGCAAATGAAGAAACTAAGGCAGACAGAGGTTAAGTAACTAGGCTATGGCCACATTGCTAGTACATGTCAGAGGTAAGATTCTAAGAGTACAACACAGTAAAGGTATGGGAGTGGTGGGAAGTTCTAGATTCTGGAGTCAGAGAACCTGGGTTGACTTCCCAACTCTGCTACTTATTGCCTGTGTGACCTAGGGTTGATTATTGTACCTCTCTAGAACTTAGTTTCTTTATCTCTAAAATGAGAAGGCTGAACTCTGGACTAGAGGACTTCTGAATGTACTTCCAGCTCTGGATGGGTTTATGATCCTGTGACTAGATGCATATATAGGTCTCTCCTGCTTGAATCCAAGAATCCACATCCTACTGACTTCATGCATTCTTTGCAGTAAATTCTGCTTGCTTCACTAAGCACTTGATGACTCTGACCCCAAACTCAGGTCCCTTCTCATTCCAAGACTCTATGTCTGGTCCCATGACCTCGTCTCCCTCCACCTCTTTAGTATTGCTCTTAAGGGTTAGGTGACTTCAAGTCAGCAGTCTCGGGTTGCCACACTTACCTTCACCTTTGACCTGTAGAAAACAACAGGCACAATGATGAAATAGCCGCTGGAATGAAAATACGGATTACTCGACATTGATGAGTATCAGAGGCTTAGATGAACAAATTGGTTCCTCCAAGTGACTCAGGTATGAACAATGTTCCCCGCCATGATCTGAGGGCCATTCATGCCCCTAGGCATCAGAATGAATGAACCAAGAACCCAGCTGCTTTGGCACTAGCTGAGGGGAGGGTAGGAGGACAGTGGATCTGTACTTTGTGTCTCCTTTTGCCGGAAGGGAGGGAACAGCAGGTGCCCAAAGCCCTGATAGACTTCCTCTAAGTGTCCTGGCATATTAGCAATATGCCAGCTTGCAATGGAAGCAGGCAACTATCTCATGTCCTTAAGACCTTGCTTGTTAGTAGCAGTTCTGAGTGGGAAATTATTTGAAGAAAGGAGAGCAATTTGAAGAGACATTAGACCCCAGATCAATGCAGGGAACAATCTTTTTTTCTTTTTTTCTGGTGAAGCAATTAGGGTTAAGTGACTTGCCTAGGGTCACACAGCTAGTGTCAAATGTCTGAGGCCTGATTTGAACTCAGATCCTCCTGACTCCAGGGCCAGTGCTGCAGGGAACAATCTTGACTGATGATGAAGCATGCTGCCTTCCTCTTGGCAGAGAGGAATGTGGAACAAGGCATACATTGTCAGGAATTGCCAATGCATTGGTTTGTTTTCCTTTCCTGAATCAATTGGGTTGTGTGGGGAAAGGTCACTGGGTAAGGATAACAAGTTAACCAAATTAAAAGAGAGAGAAGCTTTGATTCCATTGGTGTAGGGAGCATTCAGTGAGTAACTTCTCTTAAAGTAAGTCAACACAACCTCTGTAACTTATAGTCACTTAATTGCTCTTTGCCTCAGTTTCCCCAACTGCAAAATGGGAATAATAATAGCACCCACCTCCCAGAGTCATTGTGAAGATCAAATGAGATAATATTTGTAAAATTCTTGAAACACAGTAAGTGTTTAGTAAATGTCTTTTTCCCCCTCTTCCTCCCACCTTCCCCTTATAGTCTTAGAGAATTACCTAGAGAGCTGAGCTTGATGTGCTCAGGGTCACACAGACAGTATGTGTGATGGTCAGGACTTGATCCCAAGTCTACAGACTCACAGCTCAATTCTATGTCTTAGCAATCAAGTATTCAAGGGACACTACAACATGTCACTTTTTATGCAAAAAAATCAATAAAACATTTATGTTAACTGGATAAGCTAATTTTTAGCTGAGGAAAAAACAAAAACAAAAAAAAACAAACCTCCAATTGGTAGTGATTTCTAATTTACTCATTCTTTGGAACACATAGTAAGGACTTAATGCAAATCCAATTACTGACTGATCTGGATACCTAAAAGCCTTCATCTTAGGGTCATGTAGGCCTTGGGGAAGCATCCTAGAGAGCCAAAAGGGAAGAAGAAATTACCTTTCCTGAGTGTGAACCCCAAAGATTTCCTCCCTCTCTCCCTCCCTCCTTTCCTCCCTCCCTCCCTTCCTTCCTTCCTCCCTTCCTTTCTTCCTTTCTCTTTCTCTTTCTTTTTTTTCTTCTTCTTCTTCTTCCTCTCCTTTTTCTTCTCCTCCTTCTCTTCTTCCTCCCCCTCCCCCACTAGAACATTTGAGATCCTTCAGAAAATGTGTCTTAATTCAACCATGGGGTTGGGGTTAAGGAAAGCTTTTCTGAAAAAGCAAAGTAAGAAGGGAAATTTTTTTAAAAAATTGTACATTATTAGACTGTCCCTCTTCAACTCCACTTGCTGTCTCCCCTGACTTCCCTAAAGATTCAACTCAAATTCCATCTTTTTCTTTTCCTCCATTCTCCCAACCACTAACCTCTCTATATTCTTTGTACTTAGCCCAGTACTTGTATATAGTAAGTGCTTAATAAATGCTTGTTGACTGATTGTCAAGCTTACAAAGGTTTAGAGATATTCTTCAGTTGTACTTCTCTGATCTTGTCTGAAGGGGTTCTCTTCTCACCTCTGACTCTATTAACATTCTAAGAAGTTAATGCACCCAAGCTGATGGGACAGGAGGGTCTCAGCTGAGGTGAGCAGTGCACTAGCCTCCCTTACCTTCAAATCTCCTGGAACCCAGTACACAAAATCAAGAAGAAGCAAAATGTTCATTGTTGATGTTATTGAGAGCAGCCCTACTCACACTGCTTGTGTAGCAATATGAAGGGAGTTAGAGTAGGAGAAACTTGCTTGTCATAGCCTTAGAGATTCAAGTGTTATGAGGATGCTTCCTTTAGGCTTTGACCTTGACCCAAATGGAGACTTAACAATGAAGTTTTAAATAATGAGTGGGCCAAAGAATAAATCATAGAAACAATGAACAGCTATGTAAAAGGAAATTATAATGATGAAACAATATACCGATATTTCTGGGTTATAGCTGAAGCAGGCCTTGGGGGGGAAATCATATCCTTACAAACATACATTAACAAAATAGAAAAAGAGAAGATTAATGAACCAAATATGCATTTAAAAATTTAGAGAATCAACAAATCAACAAACCTAAAACACAAAAGAGGAGATACTGGAAATTAGAGAAGAAATAGATAAATTGGAAACAAACAAACAAAAAACATTGACATGAAACTAAAAGCTGATTCTTCTAAAAGACTAATAAAACAGATAAACCCTTAGCTAATCTGATTTAAAAAGAAGACAGCAGAAAATCAAATCAATAAAAAGCAAATGAGCCTTGACCTTTAGCCCTGTGAGGGTGTGTGTGTGTTGTGTGGACTTAGTTTCAAGTGTTGGGGCAAAGAGAACATAAAAACAACTAGACCAGTGATGAATCTAAGGCACTAGATGAATGAAGTGTTGTTTTGTTTGTTTGATTTTTTAAACAGTTCTTTCTAAACCATTAGGACAAAAATTCTTAACCTGGGGTCCATTAACTTATAATTATATTTCAATATATTTGATTTTCTTTGTAACCCTAAGAATTTTACTTTGTGTATTAAAAACATGATTCTGAGAAGCAATCCATAGGTTTCACCTGCCACCACAGGGTTCAGGAAACACAAAAACTAAGAACCTCCAACTTAAAATGTCACCCTTAGTGTATTTCCAATTCAATCTATCAATCAATGAGCATTTAAGTATCAACATCTGTGACAGGTTCTGTGTTAGGAATGAAGACAAAGTCTATCCTCAAGGAACTTACACTCTAGCTTGGGGAAACAACACAAATATTTATAGGTATATACAAGAAAGAGAGACACCCAAAAGATACAAGGTGATCTGGGGGCTAGGAGAAGCTTCAGAAGTTGAATCAATCCAAAGAGAGCTCCTGTGAAAATCAGTCTCCAGGAGGTCATCAATAATGTCAAATGCTACAGAGAAGTCAGGAAGTATAGATGGAGAAAAAGGCTTTCTATTCAGCAGTTCTAAGATAGCAGCACACTTTGAAGAGAACACTTTCATTTCAATGATAAGGCAGGAAGCCAGATTGCAGAGTATTTAGAAAAGAGTGAAAGGAGGGAAGTCATGATGATTATTTCCTAGGATGAGCTAGGAAGCGGGATGGGCTTACGTGATTAGGGTTTCTTTGTAGGTTGCAGTGAAGGAAGTAGGAGATTGGAAAAGGTGAAAGATTAGAGAAAGTATGTGAGGATGTTAAAGGGGTGAGAAGCCTGGAGGGGAAGAGATCAAGTTTAACGAACCACCTCTCCATAGATAAGATTGCTTTTTTTTTTCTTTTAGGGGAAAGATCTTTTTTTTTTCCCCTACCTCTAAACAGGATTTCCTCAGTAGAAAGTTAACTCCTCTAGCCCAAAGTAAATTCCTTCATTAGAAAGTAAATTCCTTCATTAGAAAGTAAACTCCTTGAAGGCAGGGACTATTTTAAAAAATTTGGAAGCTGTATCTGGGTTGCCTAGAATTATACATTACACAATAGGTGCTTAACAGAGGATTGTTATATTAAATTGGGGAATTACTAGTTGGCACTAGAGTTCAAATCTGGCCTTAGACACTTACTAGCTGTGTGACCCTGGGGAAGTCACTTAACCCTGTTTGCCTCAGTTTCCTCCTCTGTAAAATGAGCTGGAGAAGGGAATGGCAAACCATTTCAGTATCTTTGCCAAGAGAACCCCAAATGGGCTCACAAAGAATCAAACACAACTGGGAAACAACTGAACAATAAAAAAAAAACCCAACCTTCTCTGCCTATAACAATTCTCTCTAAGTCATGGTCTTAGAGAGATGACTGTGGGCACCAAGATATCATTAGTAACAATAACAATAATTCTAGTGCCTTTCCTCTGCTAATTATTTCTTATTTATCCTGTATATAGCTTGCTTTGTATGTATTTGCATATTGTCTTCCCCATTAGATTGTAAGCTCCTTGAGTGGAGAGACTTTTACCTCTTTTTGCATCTGATGCCTGGCACATAGTAGGTGCTTAATAAATGTTTATTAATTCATTGATTAATAATAGCTAGCATTTATGTAGCTTAAAGTATGCAAAGACCTTTACAAATGTTATCTCATTTTATCCTCAGGACCACCCTGGGAGTTGGGGCTATTATGATCCCCATTTTACAACTGAGGAAACAGGCAGCTAAAGCATTTTGCCTAAGGTCACACAGTAAGTGTCTGAGGCCAGATTTGAATTAGACTCTTTCTGACTTCAGACCCACAGTGCCACCTAGCTATCTTCCCAAGTTAAGTGACTTGCCCAAGGTCACATGGCTAGTAAGTGTCAGAAGCAGGATTTGAATCCCAGTTTTCCTCAGTTCCAACATTGGCTGTCTATTCACAATGTCATGCTGTCCAGATCAAGATGGAGATCATCTTGCCCAATCCTCTCATTTTACAACATGTTGTAATAACCCAGACAGTTGTCACCCACAATAAGAGAAGGGTCATTTTTGTTATCAAATTAAGGAGTATCCATAAATTTATTGAACATCCATTATGTACTAGGCACCGGGGACAGAAAGACAAAATGAAAGTCTCTCCCCTCAATGAACCCACATTCTGTGGAGAAATATATGCCAAATATATTCAAAATAAATATAAAATCCCTTTGGATGAGTGGAGAGAATGCTAGCAACTGGAGTAATGAAGAAAGTCTTCTCTTGGGAAGTGGTCTTTGGGCTGAACTTTGGAGGGAACGAGGTGTTCCAGAATGTGCATTTGAGGAAGAAGAGCATTGGAATTATGGCGGTGACAGCCTCCAGCCTGTCAAAGACATGGAGGAGGGAATGGAATGTCACATTGTTTGGACAGTTTGCTGGGACATGGAAAGAGGGAGGATAATATAGTAATATAGTAATGATGAACTTGGGAAGATGGGTTGGAGGCAAATCGTGAATTGGCTTTTACAGCCAAACAAAGGAATATTCTATTCTAAAGGTACTGGAGAGCCCCTGAAGATTCATGAGCAGAGGAATAGTCATGCTAATTTAACATTTATGTGAAGGATGAATCCAAGTAGAGAGGCTGGATATAGGGAGACAAATTAGGATATTGTTGCAATAATACAAGTTAGAAATGATGGATAGGGGTCTGCTGATGGTGAATTTGAGGCATCTACCAATCATGGGAGGAGATTTTTTTTTTTTTTTTTTTGGAAATGATTGCAGAGTGAGGAGACAAGATTTTCCTGATGCCCTTAAAACAACACCAGGTAGATGGCTACTGATGCTGTCTCCTTGTTGGGTGAGCCTGGGGTGGGTGGAGTGGGTATTTGGAAGATCATTTGGGAGACAGAGAATGTATTCCTTCCATCTGAACCTTTATGAGGGGGAGGACACTCGGTCTGTACAGAGGGTTCAGCTTAAGTCATAACCATCCTCAGAGATGATGAAATTCCCATAAAACCTTTGCTACTGAATATCTTCCCACACAGCTAGTTCCCACAATCTTGGTCATCTCAAAGAAACCTCATAGTGGGAAGCTGGAAATATGATGAGTCATGGGATCAGAGGTGTAGTGCTGAAAAGAACTTTGTAGGACATTCAGTCCTAAGTCCTCATTTTACAGAGGAGCAAATCAAGGTCCAGGAAAGATAAGTAACTTATTACATCTCACAAACCTAAATCTGGAAGGCATCTTGCAGTCCATGTATTCCCACCACATAATTTTATAAAGAAGGAAACTGGGACCCAGAAACATTAGGTGATGATCATATAGAATGAGAAGGAATGGATGGGTTACAGTTTAACCTGCTGGAGGGAGGACCCTCACCAATGAAATAATGAACCCAAGTTTTTATGCTGGGAAAAAACCTTAATAAACTCAAGGTGACCTAATCTTCCATAGTATCCAGCATGGTGCTGGGAACATAGTAGATCACATGAATCAGAATTCCCGTATTCTCTTTAGATTATTTTAGTCATTTTATATAGGAGGACCAAAGACAAAGCTGACCAATAAAGAAACTAAAGCCCATAAAAGTGAAGTGACTTCTCCAAGGTCACACAGAAACCACGGACTATCAGAAGGGACCTTAGAACATGGAATATTCAAGCAGGAAGGGACCTGAAAATATAGATTATCAGCCCAAGAAAGGCACTTAGAGGTGAGTCAGGATTCAAATCTGCCTGCTCTGACTCTAAACTCAATATTTTTTCCTCTTGTACTCCTGGTTCTGATTCTCGCTGCAGCAATCCATATTGTCTTCCCAAGTTTTCATGAATTTTTTTGCTCGTCATTCCAAATGATACAATAATGACCCATGCCATTCACATGCCACAATTCACTCATTTTCCAGTTGACAGGTATCTATTTTGTTTTCAAGACCCACAGTTTTGTTCTAGTTGCTTATCTGTGTCCAACTCATCGTGACCCCATTTGGAGTTTTCTTAGCAAAGGTACTGGAGTGGTTTGCCATTTCCTTCTCCAGTTCATTTTACAGATGAAGAAACTGAGACAAACAGGATTAAGTGACTTGCCCAAAGTCACCCAGCTGGTAAGTGTATGAGGCCAAATTTGGAATCAGATGTCCCTTCCTGATTCCAAGCCCAGCACTCTATCCCCTGCACTACCTAGTTGCCCTTTTGTTTTGTTCTATCTTCCCCCAAATGATCTTTAGAAAGTCATGGGACTAGCGTCAGAGAAGAATCCTCAATTCAAACATTTAAAGGAGTCAAAAAAGTCAATTCGATTCAATTCAGCAACCATTTATTAAGCATCCATTAGGCATAAGGACCAGTACTGGGGATTGAAGGATAAAAAAACAGGAAATTCGTCATGCCCTCAAGGAACTTACATTATACTACAGTTGGTGACTAATTGCTTAGTTGATAAAAGTATAAGGTCAGTTTCTTAGTCCTCTCAGGATCAGTAGGCTTTCCTCTATCCTGTCCCCAAACACTACAGCCCTATTCTGGGCAACCATTCTTCAAACATGCTCTGAGTGCCAAGAGGAAGTAGATAGGAGAGCACTGATGGTTTTGTGCCACCAATTCCTGGTAGTGGGGGAAAGCAGACTATTCCAGGACAACTCTTTGTAAAGGGTTTGATCACTGAAGTAGTGACCACTACGCATTTTTGCTCAAGGCTTCTAAGAAAAGGGGCAAGGGCAAGGGAAAAGATGGCTGCCATGAAATGTCTGCCATGATCCATTAAAAAAGTTTCATAAGGCCATTGTACATTTGCCATTCTCATTTTGTTCCCTGGGATGCTGAAAATAGCCCCTTCAAGGGCTTCCTTACTTCCTGTTCTGGTTTTTATTAAAGTGAGAAATAATAAATACATTATTTATAAGCTTGGGGAGCTGGGAGATCATTAAAAACACATTATTTTTCTTTTCTTATTATTTATTTTAAAAGTATTCTTCTCCTTCCCCTAAGCAGCTGAGAGGAGTTGAAAGACCTATTCTGTCCAGCCTTCCCTGAATCTCTTCCCTAGGAAGTCCTGATGACTGGTTGAAACTAGGGGAGTTGTAGTCGACAAAGTGTGAAGGAGTTTGGTGCCCCCTAGAGGGGTGAGTAGGAGCTTTTCATTTTCTATAAGAGAAGCAATATTCCCCCAAAAGGGGACTATTAAATAATGGGGGCAGAGAAAAGGCTTTCCAGTCAGTGTTTCATTTCCCTCTCTTCTCCAGTGGAGCTCACATTAGAACGAGGGACTGTCAAAGCTGGAAGGGATCTTAGAACATGGAATGTTAAAGCAGGAAGGGACTTGAAAATATAGATTATCAGCCCAAGAAGGGCATTTAGCAGGCAAAATTAGCATCAGGGGAGTCTTTAGAATAGAGAAGGTCAGATTTGAAAGGACCTTAGGACATAGACCAGCGACACTAGAATCAAGCTATCAAGTCATCAATTAACGAGTATTTATTAAGCACCTACTATCTGCTGCACTGTGTTGGGCACACAAATACAAACACTGAGATAATCCATACTCTCAAAGAACCTACAAAGAGATAAAAACAATGAAAAAATATATGCATAAACACATATGTATGTAGTTATATGTACATAAACATATATGCGTGTGTATTCAGAATACAAAGTCCTTAGAAGGAGGGAGAGCCATAGCAGGTGAGAGGATCAGGAAAGTTAGAGGGTAAAGCTTGATCTAGATGCATTTAGAAAAAAAGAGAAGGCCTCTCTGAGGAGGAGACAAAGATGGAGTGCATTCCAGACATAGGGGACATTCTATGCAAAAGGCAGGAAATGGAATGTGTCCTGTGGCAGGTGTGGTAAAGTCCAGCTTGGCTGAACTGCAGAGTGTGGGGATGGGCAATAATATTCAGTGAGGCTGGAGAGATGTAGGGGTTGGGTCCAGGGCTTTAAAACAAAATGAAAGTGATCCTAAGGCTAGAACGGACTCCAAAGGCCATCTAGTCTCAATTTTCAAATAAGGAAATTGAGGCCCAGGGAAGGGAAATTACTTGTCCAAGGCCACATAGGTAGTAGACATCATAGGCAGAATTTGAATCAAGGTCAAGAACCAGTGTTCTTCTGCCAATATCCAGATTCATCTTGGGAAAATTTTTTATTACTCAAAATTGTCTTCTCAAAGATGTGCATGTGTGTTTATTCATATATATGCATGTATGTATATGTGTGTATATATACATTTATACACTTGAGTATGTGTACATATGCATGTATATATGTGCCCCTATATACATATATGTGTATTTGTATAAAATCTGAGAAGTAATGAGAAGCCACAGAGTTTATTGAGTAGACTAACTTAAGGAAACTCCCTAGAATGAACATTAGGACACATAAAAGTCAGAGTTGGAAGAGCCTTTATAACAGAACTACAGACCGAGGAGGAAGCTTAGCATAAAATAATAACTAACATTTGTATGACACCCACTATGTGCCAGGCAATTTATAAATATTGTGTTATCCTCATAACAACACTGGGAGATAGGTATTATGATTATCCCCATTTTACAGATGAGGATATAGAGATTAAATAACTTGCCCAGGGTCACACAGCTAGTAAAGTGTCTGAGTCTGGATACGAACTCAGGTCTTCTTGACTCCACGCTCAGCACTCTCTCCACTACATCACGTAGCTTCCCTCATATAGAGAAGCAGAGCCGGGAAAGTCCTTAGAATGTGTAATGTCAGGGCTATAATGTGATCTGAGATCACAGAATGGAAACGCTGGAGGGACATCAGAAACCACCAGCTGTATCTTCTCATTTTACAAAGTTAAGAGGCAGAGGACCAGACAGAGGAGAGTAAGAATCAGTAAGAACTTATTTAGCTCCTACTGCATGCCACGCACAAAGGCAATTTATGCCACACAGTCAACGAGTGACGATTCTGGGTCTAGAATCTGCTTTCCTGACTCGAAGTCTGGTTCTTTTCCTCTAGCCCCCATTTTGTTGCCCGAGATGTGGCGTTCCTCTTACAGAACAATTATTGTAGTAGGATTCCGTCATCATCCCGAGGTTAGGCAGAGGCCACCAGAGCAAGTCCAAACCGATCGGCCTGTTTGCCACTTGCCTGGTTCTGAGAACTAAATCACTGGGAATTATAAATTTTATTTTGGGATGGCTTACTCCACCCTTACTCCTGCCCTCACCACCGGTCTCAGCCTCTTGATGTTGAAATGCTTCGATTGGCTTCATGTTCCGACAGTGGGTGTAATTATTACTGGCGGGATACCAATTATCCTTCCACCGAGTCACCAGAAATAACTCCAGGGCTAGGCTGCTGGGTGGCTAGAAAGGGTACTCAAGCAGGTCCACAAGGAAGTGTTTGGACTATCTCGGGGCTCCTACGTAACTAAGGCAGGGGCCTTTCAATGCAAAAGTTGTTTGAATTTTCACTTGTTTTTCATTAGGGGCCAAAGGACCAACTTCTCTTCCCTAAGGCAGGGGAGCACTCACAACAGTGTTTTAGACAGATGCTGAGTGAGGCAGGACTCTTGTCTCTGTCTTTGGATCGCTGCTGGGAGTTGTCGCTGCCTTCCCTAGAGCTGCTGAGTACCTGATATATTGGGGTCAGCGATGTTCACATCTGACAGTTTTCATTCTGAAAATTGGAATGTGACCACTTATGTAAAGAAACTAAAACCTATGACAACTTCCCATTTTTAGCAGCTGTTATGGACGGGTAATATGAGTATCCATAAGTAATGCTCAAAAATGAATGGTTCAAGAGCAATGAGCATTGAATTTGGAATTAGAGGAGACGCCTTCAACACTGCCTGTTTGACTTTGGACTTCTCTGAGCCTCAGTTTCCTCATCTGTACAATAAGAAACCTCTTTGGTTCTAAATTTCTAGATTCAATGGTCATTTTCATTATGCTTTCAGCTTTGCAGAATCCTTTACCCATACAATTTAATTGGAGCCCCATAATGGTCCTTTCATGCAAATATTGCTACACCCATTTTACAAATGAGGAAACTGAGGTTCAGCACCAGGTGTAGTGACTTGCATAGTTAGTGAGTGTTAAAAGTGGGAAATGAACCCTGATTGTCCTGCTTCTACAGTACTATATCTGTTATGGAACTATACCAACCTGGAATCAACTTCGAAGGACTAGAGAACTTAATGAAATGAGTCCCAGCAAGGAATCCTGGGTGCTTACCTCACAGTGGAAGCCTTGGGACCATTTTTCTTCACTTAGCTTTTTTCCAACCCCACCATCCATCCCTGTCAATCTTTGCCATATTTACTGGCACCTACCATAGAATCCATGAGTACAGGAGTCTAAGTGAGTCTTCATTGAGAGTTAGGGCAAGGTGTGTATGTATCATGATACTCTTCTCTCCCCTAAACCCTTCCATAAGCAGGACCCTTTCCTTCACCACCAGCCCTATCAGAGAAGGAAAGGAGATGTCTCCTGCAATCATAGACTTTTAGACCCAAAAAGGACCTTCAAGGTTATCTGGCATGATGGGGCAGCTTAAGTCCAGGGAGCTGTGATAACCTAGCTACAGCCCCATAGACAATTAGCTGCTAGAGTTTGGGGCACTGTACACACACACACACACACACACACACACACAAAGGATTTGTGTATGGATTGGACCAGATGGTCTCTGAGGTTCCCTCTAATGTTGAAGTTCTGTGATGTATTTTTCTTCTTTCACTATACTAGCCATTGGGGATGAGAAGCAGGGATTGGGAATATTAATGGAAAAACTAACCTTAAGTTGGAGGGTTTCCATTCCATTCTCTGATTACTCAACACTCTGCTAAGGGCACCATGAACTGGGTAATCTGTCCCTGAAGAGATTTTGACACCATCAGGCTTGTCCCCACACTCCCTGCTCAGCCAGGTTAGTCTAGGCAGCTAGGTGGCACAGTGGATAATCTATCAAGCAATATACATTTAAATGACTACTATATGCCAGGCATTGTGCTAAATTCTAGGGATAAAAAGAGATGCCAAAAAGAGTCTGCCCCGAAGGAGCTTACAGTCTAATAATAATGGAGTCAGGAAAACCTGAGTTCAAATCCAGCCCCATACACTTTCAAGCTATGTGACCTTGGACCAATCAATCACTTCACCTCTGTCTGCCTCAGTTTCCTCTCAGTTGTAAAATGGGGATCATAACAGCACCTACCTTGTAGAGTTATTGTGAGAATCAAATGAGAAAATTATTTGTAAAGTACACAGTGCCTGACACATAGTAGGACTTTAGTAAATGCTTATCTCTTCCCCCTAAACCTGTTAAGTAAGTAATAATGGACAGTATTATTCTCTGTGATGGATGGTGAAACACACACCCCTCCTCCTGGTAGAGAGTTGGGGTGCTGTGGGTGTGAAATGTTGCACATGTTGTTAGAAGCCGTTCCTGAGTAAGCTGCTATTTTCCTTTGTTATGATGAAAAAATTCTATTGGTGGGGTTAGGATTGTATATGGGGAAAGTGGGGTGACTGTGCTGTAGAAACCCAACAGGAATTGGCAACACTTTTTTCTTTCTTTCTTGTTTTTTTTTTTTTGTTTGTTTTTGTTTTGATGAAGAGGGTAGCATGACATTGTATTCTCAAATGCCAAGAACTGTTTTAAATGATAGCTTATTGCTAAATAGAAATCTCTTCTATTTGGACAAAACCCTAAGCTATTATCTCATGCTTTCCCATGACTTCCTTGTGACCTCTCAGTTCTGAGGTGGCAATAGACACAGGGTGGGTTGGAATTTTTAGCTTCAAGAAGAACGTCCCACAGAACGAGTATCATCTTAACCTATAACCATTCAATTTTGTTTTCATTCAAGTGATCACATGACAGTGAATAGAGTATTGGGCAAGGACTCAAAAACCTGGATATGAATCTTGCCTCAGACATCTGCTCTGTGACCATGGTGTGTGTGACAGATTTGAGGAGTAGCTAGGATCTGATGGCAGCATCTTGGAGGGGGTGGGTCTGAGAGAAGGAAGGTAGTAAGGACGGATGGAAGGAAGGAAGAAAAGGAGGAAGGGACGGAGGGAGGGAAGGAAGGAGGAGGAAGAAAGAGAGGAAGGGAAGAAGAAAGAGAAAGAGAGGAAAAAAGGGAGGGAAAGAAGGAGGGAGGGAGGAAGAAAGGAATGGAGGGAGGGAGAAAGAAAGGAAGGAAGGGAGGAAGAGAAGAAGGGAGGAAGGAAATAGAATTTATTAAGGGCCTGCAGCTTGTTCATACTCCAGAGAGCAGATTGTTAAATTTTCAGGGGAAGCATTTCCACCTCATAAATCACTACAAATCAATACTTGATTTAATGTTTTGTTGATTGTTTAGACTTAAGAAAGTGATGGTGAAGTGTTAATAATGCTTATCAAACATAAATGTAGGTCATGCATTTTCAGAAAGCTGGTTGTTAAACATCTACCAGCACACCTCTGAAAGCATTCCTTTGTTCTATGAAGGCTGTGTACAATGAGACCCATGGAGGGGACAGAACATATTTTGAAGTCAATGTGTACAGTGGCAAGGGTCCTGGATTTGAAGTCAGGGCACCTGGGTTTGGATCCTGGCGGCCGTTGCCTTTCTCTATGACTTTGGGCAGCTCTTTTAATTACTCTGGGTCAGTTTACTGATCCATAAAATAAAAGGTCTGGAGCAAATGCCCTTTAATAACTGTTCTGCCTCTAGACCTATGATCTATCATGATTCTGTGATCCTGGAATCTCCTAAATTCGAAAGCATGTACTTCACAGGGTTGTTGTGAAACTCATATGAAGTAACAAGTGAATCAATGAGTGTCAGCTATTGTCATTATTTGTAGCATGTGGCAGAGCTGGACTGGCCTCAGACATCCCTCCTAGCACAAGACCTCTGACCCGATGACTTGGCCCAGCCCATGCACGTAGCAAGTTAGTGGAAAGATGGCACCAGCAGCCCCATCTCCTGGCTGGCAGCCACAATTCCTCCCAGCCAGAATCCCACCTAGCAGCGGGGCGTCTTAAAAGACTCAACCTCGTTCTGATCTTGAATCATACTCATGTTCATTCATCCTCCCCTGGGGAGCCCTTGTAGCAGCAAGACCCTTTCGCTCAACGCCAGCTGCAGTTCTGTAGGTGTGAGTGTTTGGGGGAGAGGGGGACAAGGGTGAACAGTGGTGAGGCCCCAGGCTGGGGGGCAGTAATGGAAGGGGACAAACCTTTCCATTTTCATAGCTGTGCTTAGAAAAGGGACACAAGAAGAAGAGGACTATAAATTGTAAATGTTGGAGATTTCATTTCCTTTCATATAATTCTCCCAAGCTGTACAAACTTTCTTTCTGAAAACTAAATCCACCCCCCCAAAAAACAAACACTCAGTCCCATCCACAGGTCTGTGCATGCTGCCTACCAGCAAGGCTTTCTCTATCCTGAGCTGGGAGCCTCCATCTAAAGTTCCCCTTTTCACTTTTCCCCGTTACCCTCAGCAACCAATTTCCTTGACCAAATCTCCCGGTCACAAACCACAGAAAGAACGTAAGTAAACACAAAGTACAATAATAGACTTGTGTGAAGGTAGGTCCAGGGGAGGGGGGTTAATCTACTCTTGTTTCAAGGCTCAAAAGGGGATCTGGCTGAGGAGGGGGTGTGGGGACAACCCTGATGGTGTCAAAGTCTCTTCGGGGACAGATTACCCAGTTCACGGTGCCCTTAGCAGAGTGTTGAGTAATAAGAGAATGGAATGGAAACCCTCCAACCTAAGGTTAGTTTTTCCATTAATATTCCCAATCCCTGCTTCTCATCCCCAATGGCTAGTATAGTGAAAGAAGAAAAGTAGATCACAGAACTTTAACATTAGAGGGAACCTCAGAGACCATCTGGTCCAATCCATACATAAACAAGACTTCTTTTCATAACATACACAGACAAATGGGAGGCAACATGGTGCATTCAAATTTTGAGTCAGAGGGCTTGAGTAATAATAAGCTGTTGCTTATTACCTGTTTGAACACGGGCAATACATTTGATCTCCTTGGGCATCAGTTACATTGATTGTAAAATGAGAATTCTGGGCTAGATGATCTCTAATTCCCTTCCAACTCTAGATTCATGAATCTATGAAAACTACGGGTAACATTGAGGTTTTGAAATCTGGGTCTTAGTTTCTAGTTAATTTGACTGTAAAATGAAGGGGTTAAACTGGATGGCCTCTGGGGTCCCTTCCAACTCTAAATCTATGGTCCTAGGATCTTACTACCTATGTGACACCAGGTAAATCATTCTGGGCCTCAATTTGTTCATCTATGAAATAAAAGAGTTGGACTAGATGACCTCTGAGATTTCTCATAATTTTAAACCTATGATTCTATAATAAAATGTTTGGTTTGGACCATTGAAATTCTATCCACCTCTTTGATTCATCTTTGTCAGAACAGGTATTAAAGAGTGCATCACAGGTTTGGAGGCTCAATCAGCCCCAACTCTCACTAGCAGGTACTCAGAGGGAGGCTACTACTTTTCCCCTCAGGGTTCTAGAAGTAATCCTAAGGAGTTGAGTGTATCTGTTCCAATACTATAGCTCACAAGCCCCCACCAGTGTGTTTCCCTTATTGATTATCAGTTGATATCAATTAGTCAGTCAGATAATATGTTCTTAGAGACAAGTATTTACTGAAATGGCATAATAAGACTAGTTGGTACAATCCTCTCCCTCCTGAATCTGTGACCCCCTCTCCTACAGAACTCATGGGAAAGTGACCTTAACCTTAGAGAACACATGTGACAAAAGGTGTAACATAGCTCCTGGTTACTAGACAGCTTTTTTCTCCTTTTATGGAGTCCTTATGATCAAATCCTAAGTTTTTTTTTTAAACCTTCATAACATCTCTTGTATATGTGCCCTTCTCTGCTCTGAAGTTGTCACCATCCTGGTGCAAGCCCTCATCACTTCACACTTAGACTATTGAAATAGCCAACTGGTTGGTCTCCCTGTTTCAAAATTTTCCCCACTCCAATCCATCTTTCATTCAGCTGTCAAATTAATTGTTCTAAATTACATGTCTGATCATATAACCACCTCCCCTATCCTTGTTTTTTTTCTTTCAGAATCAAATATAAAATCCTTTGTTTGGCTTTTAAGTCCTTTCAAAACCTGATCCCTTCCCGACCTTCCAATCTTATCACACCTTACTCTCCACAGCATGCTCTTTCATCCACTGACTTCTCCCTTCTTGCACATGACATTCCATCTCCAATATCTGGGCACTGTTGTCCAGATAATTGTCCTCCATGCATAGTACTCTGTCCCTCTACATCTCTACCTCCTGGCTTTCTTTAAGTCTCAACTAAAGTCTTACCTTCTATAAGACATCTTTCCTGCTCCTCTTTAATTTGAATTTTTTTTTTCCTCTGAGAATATCTTCTGTTTGTCTTGTATATATCTTACCTGTCCATAGTTGTTTGTATTTTGTGTCTCCCTCATAAGACTGTGTGGCCTGTGAGTTCCTTGAGAGCAGGGACTGGTTTTTTTTTCCTTTCTTTGTATCCCCAGCACTTAACACAGTGCCTGGCACATAGTAGTTGCTTGTAATTTGCTTGAGAACCTAGACTTGAACCATACCTAACTGCCATTTTCATGACTTTCCTGGTAGTCTACTTTGTCCTGGGGGCAATGAACCAGAGAGGAAAAACTTGATTCTCTGTCTTGGTAGTCTAAACTTACCCAGAATAAATCATATTCCATGTGAAGCTATCCCTGGAGACCCTCATTGGAGAGGACAATCTGTGCTGAAGGTAACTTTATTGGACATCATTCTACAGGAAATCCTTTCTCACCTCTGCCTCATGGCACTCCTGTTTTCCTTCAGGCCACAGTTCCAGTATCAACTCTGAGAGGAGGCTTTTCCTGATTTAGTGACATTCTTCCCCAACTAAAATTACCTTGGGTTATTTTGCATTTAATTGATATCTATCTGTGTACATGTTGTTTTCATCTCAGGACAATATGGTAAGCTCCTTCATGATGGAGATTGCTTTGTTTGGACTTTCATTGGACTGTAGGATCACAAATTTAGAGTCTGAAGGGATCTTAGAGGTCATTAAGTCCAGTCCCTTTCCAATTTTACAAATAAGGAAACTGAGAATCAGACAGGTTAAGTGACTTCCCCAGAGTCACATAGCTGGTAAGTGTCTGAGGCAAGATTTGAACTTGGATTTTCCTTTTTTTTTTTTAATATGCTATCTTCTCTAAAAATAGTATTTTATTTCCCCCCCAATTACACATAAAAATAATTTTTAACATTTGTTG
This sequence comes from Vombatus ursinus, assembly GCF_900497805.2. Lineage (NCBI taxonomy): Eukaryota > Metazoa > Chordata > Mammalia > Diprotodontia > Vombatidae > Vombatus > Vombatus ursinus. The sequence goes on along the minus strand of NW_020941065.1, from coordinate 2,940,934 downwards.
TTTCTATTTTTAAAGTTTTGAGTTCCAAATTCTATTCTTCCCTCCCTCCTCTCCCTCTTCCCTGACCTCAGGTCTTCTTGACTTCAAGTCCAGCAAACTATGTACTGCACGACCTTGTTTTCCCAGTGTCTTGCATATAGAAGGTGCTCAATGCATGTTTGTTGAATAGATAGATTTAGTAGGGCATTGAATACCAGGCTAAAGAATTTGTATTACATCTGGTTGGTGGTAAGCCCCCAACAAAAGCCTTCCTTTGAAGTCTCATCAGAAAGTGGCAGCTAGATGGCACAGTGGATAGAACACCAGCCCTGGAGTCAGAAAGACCTGAGTTCAAATCCAGCCTCAGACCAGACACTTGACACTTACTAGCTGTGTGACCCTGGTCAAGTTACTTAACCCCAATTGCCTAAATAATAATAATAATAATAGTAATGAAGTCTCATCAGAACATGCAGGTGACCTTGGGTTCTTTCTCATTAAAAACAAATGTATTGAGGTCTCTTGTTTAAAAATCACAACTGCATCTCAACTTACTATCCCTCTACTTAATCCCCATCTTTGACAAAGAAAAACTGTTAAAGTAAAACTAACTGGCACAATCTTGTCTAAGTATACATTATTCTGTACCCATAGTACTCCACCTTGGGGGTTCCTTCTAACCTTGATATTCTGGAATACTGGTTTGCAAAGCAAACCACATATTCTCTCACAGGAACCTCACAAAACTCAGTGAGTTAGGAACCACGGGAATTATTATCTCCAGATGAGGAAATTGAGCTTCTGCATTGGGAAATTGCTGGCCATGGTCACAAGGCTAGTTAAGTGTCAGAGATGGGATTTGAACCCAGGCCTTGTTGATTCCAGATCTTATCATCCTTTCCTACCCCACCCCCACTGCCACTCAGCTATAAAATGAAGGGTTTGTATCACATGAACTCTGAGGTTCTTTTCAGCTCTAAATCTGTGCTCCTATGATGCTAGGGTCTTGTCATTTCGATGAGCCCAGGCATAAAATGGATAAGCAATGCATTTTGAATGATGGTAGAAAGCTTTTCTGTACCTCCATCTTTTTTTTTTTTGGCAAGGCAATCAGGGTTCAGTGACTTGCCCAGGGTCACATAGCCTTTAAGTGTCTGAGGCTGCATTTGAACTCAAGTCCTTCTGACTCCAGGGCTGATGCTCTATCCACTGAGTCACCTAACTGCTCTCCTCCATTTCTTTTCCTCTCATTCTTTTCCTAACTATATGCAGTATAGCTCTATACACTATCACACCACCTAACTGCCCTCTCTGTACCTCCATCTTGAGAGGGTCATTAAAAATCACAGACATAGCACCAGGAATTAGGTTTTCCAGTTTGCAATGGGGAAAATTGCAGAGTAGTAAGAGTAGCTCTGGAGAGGTACCAAAGAAGCATTTGGAAGGTAATAAACATATTTCTTAGCAGGGGGACAGGTTATAAGAGATGGAGTCAAGTGTTCTTAGGGCAGCTTCAGAGACATAAGAAGGTAAACTTGTTGCTAGTTATAAAGAAAAACAAAAACACAGGTGAGCAGAGTGTATAGAGTTAAGTAATAATAATACCACCACAGATTTGGGGAGTTTTTATTTCTCTTAATCTTTGGTCCAACTTGGTTATTGAAATACTAATAAAAAACAAAATCTCAAGTACTGTGTATGCCAGGCATGTCCTATAGAATCTCGGTGGTAAAAGCAATTCTAACTACTAGCCAAGAGACACTTGGGTTTGAACCTTTCTTTTATCATTACTAGTGGTGTGACCATGGGCTTGTAGTTTTAACTCTCTATGGCTCAGTTTCCTCATCTGTAAAATGGGGGTAAAAATCCCTATGGTTCATACTTCATAGGATGAAATGAGATAATGTTTGGAAAACGCTTGGTAACTCTTATGTGTGTGTTCAGTTGTGTTTGCCAATTTGTGACTTTACTTGGCATTTTCTTTGCAAAGACATTGGAGTGGTTTGTCATTTCCTTCTTCCCTCATTTGATAAATGAAGAACTGAGGCAAACAGAGTTAGGTGATTTGCCCAGAGTCACAGAGCTAATGAGCTGTGAGGCCACATTTGAATTCATGAAGATGAGTCTTTCTGATTCCAAGCGCAGTGCTCTATCCACTGCGCCACCTAGCGACCACTGTTGTTATATACATGTCTACTACCAAACAAACAAGAAAAAAAGGTAGAATGCCAAAGCTCAGTGTCTATATCCTTTCCTAGTTAAAGTCTCTCAGACCACTTGTGAGTATGAAAGAGATGAGTACTATTCATCAACTAACCAACCAATTAATTAATATTTATTGAGTACCTACTATATACACAGTTCTGTTCTAGTTAATTCTGTCCAACATAAAAACCTGGGTCCAATTTTAGGGCTGTCACTAAAAAACAAAAAAAAAAACCGGCCTCTCTGGCTCATGGCTCATGAATGATGGGAGAATTTGTATCCAGCCTGTCTCTCACAGAAATTTCTCCAGTTTGTACCCCTACTCAGGGAAACCTGAGGAACATCAGGATCTGCTTCATTTTGTTCCCTTCCAAAGGAGTTTCCACTTCCCCTGCAAACACTCCAGGAACAAGATATTCTACAAAAAAAAAATTTAATTGTTCACCAGAATACACAAGTCCATAAATAGTTGAGAAAATGGTCCCCATTCTCTGAGGGACATATGCATTTCTTTTTTTTTTTTAAAGTAATTTCTCTACTTTATTTATTTGTTTATTTTTTAGGCAATTGGGGTTAAGTGACTTGCCCAGGGTCACACAGCTAGTAAGTGTCAAGTGTTTGGTCTGAGGCCGGATTTGAACTCAGGTCCTCCTGACTTCAAAGCCAGTGCTCTATCCACTGCGCCACCTAGCTGCTCTGGACATATGCATTTCTTTGGATTCATAGTACTATCCAGTGTGGCTACTCAAAGTAGACTTTCCTTTTCCTACCGAGATCTGCACAATCTGCACCACTCACAGTACCAGTAAAGAGCAGGGTCCATGGATTTACTAGTCTACACATGGTGCTATGCTTCATTGATCATCATTTCATGTGGCTCCCTGCTATTTTAATTTCACTCCTCTCCTCTTTCTTTCTTCACTTCTCCCCTTGCTTCTGTCTCTGTCTCACTCTCTGTATCTTTCTGTCTGTCTGTCTGTCTTCTCCCTCCCACCATACTTCCTCCAGATCCATACAACGTTACCCTATATCTCTATCTTCCTTTTTCAATCCCAGTAGTCACTCTTAAAAAAAATCTGCATGCATGAATCTTTGAATGAGGGAGAAAGGGTTTTCCCTGGTTTCTCTTGTTTCATGCACAATATACAAGAAAAATAAAAGACACGGTACTATTCTTAGGGAGTTTACAATATTCTTAAAGAGACAAGAATATGAAATCAATCCAGAATACTCTGGGGCTGGTAATAATTATATGCTAAGGGGTACAGTGGAGGGTTTCAATGAATAGCAGTTTGGAAGAGATCAGTGGATTGATCCTTAGAGGCTGGACAAATCAGGATCTGGCAGATGATTACATTTGGGTGAATAGGATTTATGAAAAGAATGAGACTGTCAGTGACACTATTATAGCTAAGGATGGGCCCCAGGACTTTTCCTCAGGGCATCATTTTATGTTATTTTATTTTATTTTTCAGCCAAAGACAAGGTTTATTAGAACATCCTCCATATTGGCCAGTCTCTTAAGGTATCTGAGCATCTGTGAGGTATTGGCTAGATTGTAAGAATTTGAGTCCAGGGCACCTTTTTTTTTAAAAAAATACTTTCTTACTTACTTATTGTGAATTTAGGAAAAATCAACAAACATCAAAATTTTAATGTACAAAGAAAAACAGAAAAAATATCATCTAAGAAAATGTGAACTTCTATAACACACATTTGTTTTTTTCTGTGTATATTAAATTTCATATCCAATCCAATAAAAATATATTCAGTGCTAACTAGGCACTGTGCCATGCACTGGGGATACAATCAATAAAAAGAAAGACAGTCCCTGCCTTCAGTGAGCTTACAATCTAAAGGGAGAGATGACATGTAAAAGGACGCAGGAAGATGGAGGTGGAGGAAGGGAGTAAGAAGACTGCCCTGATAATTGTCTATATTCTTCTATTTTTTTGAATGTTCCACCAATTCTTTTTTCTTAATTCTCTTTTTCTGCATCTCTCCCATTATCCAACAACTACACCCTCACCCCCACCAAGAAGCCCTCCTCTTAACCAATAAATACAGGTGGGCAAAAGATATCAATACATTGGTTATTTTTGAAAACGTATTTCTCATTCTGCACCCCCAGTCCATCACTTCTGCCAAGAGGTGGGAGGCATGCTTCATCACCTTGTTATTTGAAGCCATGATGAGTTCTGTTTTGGTCAGAATCCTAAAGTATTTCTGGATTTTATTTTTATTGTGATGATTTATTTCCATCAGTTTTAATCCAGCCTCTCTAGACTCCAAAGGCATATTTAAATGTTGACAAATGATTTCATGAGAGCATTAAATTAGCCACCATGGAATGGTCCAAGATGTTTACGTCCATGTGCACACTCTAGCAGCTAGGATAGGAGTGTAGAGAAGACATCATTTAACAATGATCAGTCCTTGTTTCTCTGTCTTAAACAAATATAACCCAAGGGATGTGTGTGTATGTGTGTATGTTTGTGCAGGTGCACACATTTGCATGTGTACATAGAAATGAGCACTCATTCATCACTTTAAAAACATTGTTATTCACTTGACAAACATCAATGAACACCAATATGTCCATATACAAGGAACAAAAGTAGAAGGTGTGTGTATATGGGATGGGGAGAGACAAGGGACAGGTTCATTTTTAAAATAAAATTTTATTGATATCTTTGGTTGTTTAACCTCACATAAATTTCACTCGGTATTCATCCTCTTACCATTTCTGAAAGAAACATCCCTTATAACAAAAAAGAAAAAAGTTCTGCATATTGAAGAAATATGATGTAAGTATAGCCCCCTCTGTAAACAAGGGGGTTGAGAGAGGAAGTCCATTCTTCATCTCTAAAATGAGATGATTGTTAATGTTTCTTTCAGCTCAAAATCTATTATTCTATGAGTCTCTGTAATTGTCTTGACCTGAATTCTGACAGTTTTCCCCCGGGTAGCACATTAAAGGTTACAAAACACTATATTATCTCATCTGATCCACGCAATAACCCAGGGAGATAGTGACTATCATTATCTGCATTTTACAGATGAGGAAACTGAGGCACAGCAAAGTTTAATAACTTGTCTAGAGTCACCCAATTAGTAAGTTGTCCAAGTCAGGATTTGAACTCGTCTTCCTAACTCCAAGGCCAGTACTCTAGCCACTTATGTATATTGCTTTCCATTTCTGCTTACTTCATTCTGCATCAATTCATATATCTTCCCAAATTTCTTTGATTTTCCTCATATTCATAATTTTTATGGTGCATAATATGTTATTATATTCATATCTAATTTTTTTTCGAAATTTCCTCAGTGACTCTCCTCTTCTATTTTGTTTCTAGTTTCTTGTTACTCCTTAAATCAATGCTATGAGTCCTTTGGTCAAAAGGGTACCTTTCTTTCTTTAAACATCCATGGGGTAAATACCTAGTAGTGAGATCTCTGGGTCAAGAGGTGGTAATTGTTTAGTCACTTTTCTGGCAGTTTCCAATTGATTTGCAAAATGGTTAGACCAATTCACAGATCCAACAACATTGCATTAGCATTCCTTTCTTCCCCAAACCCTTCCATCATTAGCTATTTCCATGTTTTATCATCCTTGCCAGTTTTGCATGTGTGAGGTGAAACCTCAGAAGTGTTTACATCTAACTTTCTCTTCTTACTAGCAATTTGGAGCAATCTTTCATACGGTCATTAAACATTTGCCTTTCTTCTTCTGAAAATTGTCTCTACAAATCCTTTGAGGAAGATCTACTGGAGAAGTGAGGGACATGTTTAAATGTCAGTTTGTAACTACATATTTGTGATGCCAAAACATCCCACTCTTCAAGGCTTGTAGGGATTTATTTTGTGATAAATCAAGGGGCATCTGTCATCATGAAATCTAATGATCATTTTTATAGCTTACATTTCTCTAAGCTTGAAGGATTGCAAAACCCTTTCCTCCCAACAGCCTGTGAGATTGGTAGTACAATTATCATAAACCCCATTTTATGGATGTGTAATTGAATGTCAGAGAAACAAAATGACTGATCTGTGACCATGCAAGAACAAAGTAATAGCATTAGGAATTCAATGTCAGTCCCATGTCTACTGACTTTAATGCCTTCCCTCTCTTATTCATTTCCTATTTTTCCTGTACAGAGCTTGTTTGTTCATTTGTTTGTATGAACATATGTCCATTCATTACTTGTTGCCTTCCTAGTTAGACTGTAAGCTCCTTGAGGGCAGGTACTGTCTTTTGCCTTTTTTTTTTTTGTATTCTCAGTGCTTGGCACAATGCCTGGACACACAGTAGGTGCTTAATAAATCTTTGTTGACTGACTAACTCTAGGCTCATCTAATGGTCTTTCCATTATATCAGATTTCCTAAATGACACCTGTGAATTTTGTTTTCAAATCTGTCTGAGGGTATAATGCCAAGGCTCTTATCCTTTATAATAGCTATCACTTGAATGATCTTTAAGGTTTGCAAGGCACTTTGCATGTGTATGACTCCATTTCACAGATGAAGAAAATGTGGGTCAGAGAATTTAGTAGTTTATCTAGGGTTACATAACTGGTAAGTATTTGAGGGGATATTTGAACTCTCCCTCACACTTAGTCTAGTGTTTAGTCTACTATGTAACAGTTATCTTCTCACAGTGAGATCTCATGGGACTTGACTAATTCAATTTAATTCAATTCAGTTAAACAATTTTGTTGTTGTTGTCTAGTCACTTTTCCATTGTGTCAGACTCCATTTGGGGTTTTCTTGGCAAAGATACTAGAGTGGCTTGCCATTTCCTTCTCCAGCTCATTTTACAGTTGAGGAAACTGAGGCAAAGAGGGTTAAGTGATTTGCCCAGGGTCACTCAGCTAGTAAGTCTCTGAGGCCAGATTTGGACTCAGGAAGAGAAGTCTTCCTGGCTCCAGGTCAGTTCAACAAACCTTGCACCTTTTATGTGCAAGTTCTTGTCCAGGATACCCAGCCCATATCTTGTAGTCCTCCAGATCTAAGGGGCAGGGGCTCTCACATTTCAGATTATAGATATAGGCCTGGCACACTCTTGTGAGGCCATTGAATCCATCTGTCCTCATTTCATGAAGAAATGGATTGTCAGAGAGATGAACTAATGTGTCTAAGGTCATACATGTAGGTACTTATAGAATAATAAGGGGCGGGATGGATAAAATACTGTGTTTGGAGTAGGGAAGACTTGAGTTTGAATCCAGTCTCTGATACTTACTAGCTGTGTAACTGGGGGTAAAATACCTCAGTTTCCTTTACTATAAAACGGAGAAGTTGGACCAGATGCCCTCTGAGGTCCCTTTGATATCTGGCTCTGTGCTCCTGTGATGCTATCCTGAGGAACTCCTATACCACCTACCCCTTACAGGGTTGGCATGAGACTCAACCAAGATAACATACATCAAAGGCCATATGTTATTATTATTGTTATTATTACTAAGTCAATGGTCGAGCTGGGAAGCATCTCAGACCATCTGGCTCCAAATCCAGAGCTCTTTCCACTGTGTCCACACGTCGTCGCTGGTTCCTTAGTCAGATGAGATCACAGTGTTGACAAGGACGGGATGCTTCCAATACTCTCATTCCCAGGATCTCCAGGGGCAGTGGCTCAGAATGAAAAATGGGCTGCTTTGGGAGGGCTGGGGGTGGGTAAGGATTCAAAATACCCTTGATCCTGCAGCAGCAGCAATGGGCAGCCACCCAGGAAGTCATTGAAAGGAGAGATTGTCTGCTAGCCCTGGAGCCTGCAGATTTATAACCCTGAAGCTGACTTCGGGCAACATGACCTCACCAAGTATGAAATATTGCAAGGGGCTGCTCCGTGCTTACTGGCAGAGCCCAAGCTATTCAGCTCTCTCCGGGACAAACACAATGCCTCTGTTGCCACAAACCAGGTCATCCTTTAAATCAAACTCTGTTTGTGCAGTCGCTGTTATCTCAGGTGATCGGCTCTCAGAACACAGCTCAAGGTCTCTGGTGGAATGGAAACTCCTCAAGGGCAGCTCCCTATCTTACCGTAGGCTGGATATTTCACCTCGTACATTTTGGTGGGGCAGGGGGGAGGGGGGAGGGGGAGGGGCTTCTATGTGCTGTAACTATTTACAGAAATGTTATGTTATGAGTCAACCAGGCAACTGAGCTTTTTAACGGCATTTTTTAGTGGCATTTTAATATTTACCGGAGATGCCACATAGTAAAGTGGAAAGAATGATGACCCTGGTGTCAGAGGACTTGGGCTCGAATCCTACCTCTCACCCTTACTACCTGTGTGACCTGAGGTGAGTCACTTCACCTTGGTATCTTTATCTATAAAACGAGGGGCCTAGATTCAATGGCCTCTGGGATCTCTTTCAGTTGTCAGCTGATGATGCTGAGACCTAGAAGTGTCCTCAGGAAACTCTCTAAGATGGTTTCAGAGCTGGAAGAAACCTCAGAGGCCAATAGCCCAACCCTCTAATTTTGCCGATGGGGAAACTGAGGCCCAGAAAGGTCATGGGATCATAGATCTACACCTGAAAGGGGCCTCAGTGATCATCTAGTCCAACCCTCTTATTACACATTTGAGGAAACTGAGGTATAGAGGAGTTAAATGACTTGTCCAGGATCACATAGGCAGTAACTGTTGGAATCTAGATTTGAACTCAAGTTTTCCTGACTGCAAGTCCAATAACCCATGCCAAGCTTTCTTGCATGCTGCAGTAAAGGTGCCCATCTATATTGTAGGGCAAGTTCTTCACCAGGAGTTCCCTACACTGATGGAATCATAAGTCTGGTGTCTCTCTGTATCTTTCTCTCTCTGTTTCTGTGTCTCTGTCTCTGTGTCTTTGTGTCTCCATCTTCCCTCCTCTTTCTTTCTTCCTCTCCTGCTTTCCCTCCTTCTCTGTCTCTATCTCACTCTGTATCTTTCCCTCCTTCCTCTCTCTCTCTTTCCCTCTTTTTATTTCTCTCTTTCATTCCTCTCTCTACCTCTCTCTCCCTCCTTTCCTCTCTCTCTCTCTCTCTCTTTCTGTGTGTGTCTCTCTCTCTTTCCCTCTTGATAAAGCTATTGAGATAGATGCAGAATATATATATATAGAACTAGATATATACATATACATATACACATGAAGATGTATTTTGTATATTTATATTTAACATAAAAATATTTCATGGGTTAGCACATTTTCTGGAATGAGTAGGTGCTTAATAAGTTATCGTTGATTGATTGATCTAATCTTCAATCCAACAAGCATTTATTAAGCACCTACTGTATTCTAAGTGCTGAACTAGGAACCAAGGTTGTAAAGACAAAATGAAAAACAATTCATGCCTTTGAATAGCTTTTAGTCTGCCAAAAGTATCTCTCTCTTTCTCTCTCTCTCTCTCTCTCTCTCTCTCTCTCTCACACACACACACACACACACACACAGTGATTTATAGAGATAGGAGAAAGCATTAACATTTAAATGATTGAAGAAAGCTTCCTGCAGCTCAGGAGTTCCTAATTTGGAATCCATGTATTCCTCCAATGTATAGAGTTTAGGGCACAGGTTCACTTGGGTGGGAAAAAATTCCATATTTATTTTCAATAATTTCTCACTGAACTTTAGCATTTCCTTCAATTATTTGAAAACATGATTCTGAGAAGGGTGTTCATAGACTGCTGAAGAGATCCTTGACACCAAATAGGTCAAGAACCCTGGTGCATGAGAGATGGCATGTAAGCTGATTGAACAAGTAAGTGGGCTGGTCCTGTGGCCATAGATGGACAGCCAGATGAACCCAGAGGAAGATCTCTAGCACCTTGTCTAGGGCCCCTTGGAAGCTCTGTGAGATAACATGGTCAAGACTCACACTGGCAAATGAAGAAGGTGTTGAGATATGGGTAGGGATCTATAATGGTGGAGGGGAATGTCCACACGATGGACATCATGGCACCATGGATTTGCTAAAGATTGACTAAGACTGACTATTGGCTAATGAAGCTAACAGTCTGAAACAAAATGTGAGTTGGAATTCATAAGATCCCAAGAACTGATTCTGTCTTGCTTTTCAGAGATCCCATATGAACCTGGGATAAACCCAAACCTAGGGGTTTTGAATAGAGTTGGACTAGCCATGTCAGTGGAAGAAGATCATAGGTTCATAGATCTAAACCTTGAAGGGTCTTTATGCAGGTCATTCAATCCACACCTCTCATTTCCTACATGAGGAAATTGAGAACCAGGCAGGTTAATTGATTTACCCAAAGTCACAAAGGTAGTAAGAAGCAGAGGTTGGATTTGAACCCAGGTCCTCCAACTCTAAATTCATCATACTTTCCATTTTACTGCCTTGCCTTATCCCCCAAATAAAGATCCCTAAGTCTCATGTGTCTTAAAAAAAATAGTGCATGACCTTCTTAAGTCACTTTGCCCTCTCTAGGGCTCAGTTTCCTCATCTGTAGAAGACGCACAATAAAATTTGAATTACCTACCACACAAAGCTCTTTGTAAGCCTTAAAATGTCAGTCAGTCTGTCAATGAGCATTTATTAGGCACCTACTATGTGTCAGACACTGTGCTAAGAGCTGGGGATTTTTTTTTTAAGGTAAAAAATAGTATCTTCTCTTAAGGTCACAATCTAATGGGGGAGATGGCATGTCTATGCACAGACAGACTATAGATGGGATAAACTGGAGATATTCTTAGAAGGAAGGCACTAAGATTAAGAACTGGGAATGGCTTCTTGTAAGAGGTGGGGTTTTGGCTGGGACCTGAAGGAAGCTAGGGAAGCCAGAAGATAGTGATGAGGAGGGAGAGCATTCCTGGCAAGCCATGGGGGAGAGCCAAGGAAAATGCTCAAAGTCTGGACATGGAAGATCTTGGGGGAGGAGCTGCAGGGGGCTGGTTTCACTGGATATCCAGGAATGTAGAAGGAATTAAGTGTACAACTAGAAAGACAAGAAGGGATTAGGTTATGAAGGTCTTGAAAAGCCGGAGAGAGAATTTTCTATTTGATTCTAGAGCTAATGGGAAGCCATTTGAGTTTATTGATGGGGGGAGAGGGAATGGGTGACATGGTCAAACCTCCGCTTAAGGAAGACAGCAGGGTGATGGAGAGACTGGAGTGGGGAGAGACTTAAGGCAGAGAGATCAACCAGAAGTCAATTGCAATAATCCAGGCCCTAAAAATGTGAGTTATTATTATTATCTAGCCCCTCAAAGGCCCACTAGGCATGGCTGGGCCTGAAGGAACCAGGAGGTTGCCTCACTCCTCATGGTAGGGAGGAGGTAGGGAGGCAGGGAGAGGGAGTCTGCTTTTTTTTTTTTTTCTGGTTTCTCCCCTTCTGCCTCACTCCTTAAAACTGAATGACCTGCCTGGAGCCTGCCCCTCAGGAGAACCTCTACAGCAGGTGTTGTTTTGATTACAACTATACTAGATTTTTCAAAAAAAATTCAATTGAGTTCTTTGGATTCCCTGTTTTCTCTGCTTTTCTGTGGTTTGACAGTTTAAGCCATGTTTGAAACATTTCATGAGATTGTCTTTGATTGGAAGACAAGGCAAGACTCAGAATTAAAGGGATCAGTGGCTCACCCGAAGGAGCTCAAACTCATTTCATTTCATTTCTAATTCTTAAAAGGTTCTTCCACCCTAATTACCTTCTGGAGGCTCCGTCAACAAAGATAAACAAAGGCCTAAGTCAGGATGCTAACATACTTAGAGTTCTGCCAGGAAAGGCAGCAGAAATACAGTAATAGAAAATATTCTGGACCTACAGGCAGGATATTTGGGTTGTATTCCCATCTTGGTTCTTAACTGCCTAGGTGAATGTGAGTAAATTCCTTCACTTTTCTGAGCCTCAGTTTCCTCAACTGTAAAATAAAGGAAAAAATGGGATAGGGGTTAGTTTTGCAGTCTCATTGGCACTGATAAGGAAATTCTCACTATCAGTGCAGGCTGACACCTTCTCTGCAATTGTCTAAGGGAGTTGCCTAGATCACTAGTTAAGTGAATTGTTGAAGGTCACGCAGCAAGCATATATCAGAAGTGGGACTTTAATTCTGGCTCCAAGGCCAGCTAGTTCTTTGGTCACTATGCCACACTTAATACCTAAAGTCTTATATATGTGTATGTATGTATGTATGTATGTATACACACACACACACACACATATAAGATCTGTACAGACTTCACAGTTTCTGTACAATAATTTGTCAGAGCTAAGATTAAATTAGGAATAAAGCAAAAAAAGAATGAGGAAAGAACATGTTCTACAACTTACTTGTGAACTATGCAAATGAGTACTTGATAATTGAAAATGGGAAAAGGACAACAGGAATGAAACGTACTCTGCCTACCATAATTGCATATGGACACTTAACCAATGTAAGCTAATTGCCACGGCAAGGAGACCAAAAGAGGCCAGAAAGTACCTTGTTCAGCAAGCTTAGGGTTTACTTGCCAAAGGAAGAGAGAGAGATGGCTGCCAAAGGCAACTCCGCAATAGAATATAAACTTGTTTGTAAAATTTTTCGAAGGAAGATGATGGATGATTAGGAACAGTGTTGCCTCATGAACAGAGAAAAACAGTGGAAAAGAAACTAGTTAAAAGAAAGCTCAGCAAATTATCTAACTAGGCAAAGTCATCCCAAGAGCATTGAAAGATGAAATTTTTATTTTGTCTTGTTTTTTTGCAAGGCAATGGAGTTCAGTGACTTGCACAGGGTTACACAGCTAGTAAGTGTCAAGTGTCTGAGGTCAGATTTGACCTCAGGTCCTCCTGACTCCAGGGCTGGTGCTCTATCCACTAAGCCACCTAGCTGCCCTGATGAAGTTTTGTTTTTTTAATGACAATAAACTGAAGAAAAATGGAAAAGACTTGTAGAAATGGCTGTAACACACTGTTTTCACCAGTTTTGTTCAAGAACAGGCAAATCATTACATTTAGACGCTACCATGATGGTCTTAGATGTGCTTATGGCAGGTAGAAAGGGCACCAAAGAGAAGAAAGATAGGGAAAGTAGCTGGAATGGACCAAGAATTACATAGAAGAATTCTGTGTTGGAGGTAACATAATTAGGTGATGAGGCATCACTTCACAAGGTATCTGAAGGAAAGAAAGATACCAAAGGAATGGAAAAATCTCAGACATTATTAATATGGAATAAAGACCACTAAGTGGGCAGCTAGGTGGTATAAAGCACCAGGTCTGGAGTCAGGAAGACTCATTTTCATGAGTTCAAATCCAGCCTCAGACACTGACTAGCTGTGTGACCCTGGGCAAGTCATTTCATCCTGTTTGCCTCAGTTGCCTCATCTGTAAAATAAATTGGAGAAGGAAAGGGAAAACCACTCCAGTTTATTTGCCAAGAAGACCCCAAATGGGGTCATGAAGAGTCAGACACAACTGAAAATTGCTGAATAACAACAGGTTGCTAGGAGAAACCAGAGACTCACATGCCTCTATCCCATCTATACAAAATCTTTATGCATTGCCTACACATGATTCCAAGACATTCTCAAAAGAATGAGCTCTTGCTCAACAATGCTCTCATCAACAACATTGGGCAAGGCATAAAGCAGGGAGGAGTACTCCTGACCAAGGTGTTAGCCAGATGTTCCTTAAACAGGACACTCCATCTTCCATATTTCTGCCCTTGTATTGGTTGGCTCAATGTCTGAAATATTCTACCTCTTGGCCTCCCGTTCTCAGAAGTCTGTGCTTCCTTAAGTACTTAGCTCAGATCCCACCTTCTAAAAGAGACCTTTCTGGTCCCCTTCCTCACTGATATTACCTTTTATCTGCTATGCATATATCTTATACATACATAATTATTTACACATTACCTTCTTCATTGTTTTGCAATTGTTTTGACCTTCCTTTGCATTCCTAGTCCTTGGTCTAATGCACTGTACATTGACCCCAACATAACAATATAATTTTGGTCCTCTTTGATTGTGAAGGACAACGACCAATCAACACATAATAAGGCTTGTTAACTGAATGACTGATCCAGGAGATCCAGGAGAGAGTCTAGGCTGAGGAGGAGTTGCCTGTGGATGGTGAGGTTCTCCAGATATGCTTTCTTACACATCTCTGGAAAAGGTGAGGCTTTTAGAAGGTGAGACTTTAGCCTCCTAAAGGGAAGCCAGGAGAAGCAAGAGAGGAAGATGAGGTGGAAGAGTGTTGTGCTCATTGCACCAAGCCCTGGAACGTTGTATATTTCCCTCATTATAATCACTCAATGGAATTTTTCCTGACCATTTGCATAGGAAAGACCAAGTAGATTGACAAAAATGTGGATTGTCCAGATCATGATATGTTTTTGGATGAATAATTTTGTCCAATATTATGTATGTCTGGGCCAGACTCCACAGATGAAGAAGATAGTCTCAGAGATGGATAAAGGAGTAAGAACAAGCAGTATTGCCTTCTGGGAAATTGCAGAGTTTTTTAAATGATCATAAACTTCCCATGGAAGTAAAGTCCCATTTTTTTTTCAATACCAATATTCTATCAGAGTTGCTGTATGGAAATGAAATGGAATAGAAGTTTTCAAAGAATTCAAAATAGGTATCACCCAGAGGCCAGTGGAAAGGCATATGGTGGATACAAGCAGGCTGAAGCCTGTGGACTATGGAGAACTTCAAAGAAAGACAGGAATAAAAGATGTCATTAAGGAACTGAATTATAGTTTAAAGTAGTGCCATATTTAGTAGACAGTTTTGGTGAGTTAATGGTATAGAACCATGGACTAAAATAAAGCATCCCCTCAGAAAACAGATGTTCATTCAGAGAAGAGATGACTGAAGTGTCCAGTCTCTCAGAATCTAATTTTCCCATGACTGACATGAGGAATTTCAGGTTGATAGCTGGAAAACTCTAATACAAAGAACTTTTGGAGATTTAGGACAATTGTATATTGCTTAGTTGTGGTCTGACTGATAGAAATGTAGGTTTTGATTTCTCTTCATGAGACAGAAGTGAAGCATTTCACACAAGCATCTCTTCATTTGCACAGCCTACTAGGTCAAGTCTGGATATCTAAGGAGCAAGGCTAAATCTATGAGTAGATCTGAAAAGAGTTCTCAGGAATGGGTCCACGAACTGACCCCAGAGCTGAGTTGTAGCTAGGACCTCAGAATTTCAACTGCTATATATTGCTGGGAAGAGATGATTGGAGGAAAATCTTTACTACTTGGGTGAACTGATTGGGAAAAAAAAAGCTTTGTTACTTGACAGAATTGATTGGAGGAAGTCGAGTCTACTATGTGTCAGGTACTGTGCTAAGTACTAGGTACACACAGAAAAGCAAAGAAAGTAGCTGTGTTCAAGGAAATCACAATATGGTGGGGGAGACAACACGCAAACAACTATGTACAAACCATATTATGTATATATTTATAATTGTAGGGAAAGTTTCCTTATAGAAGTTGATTATAGATACACATGTACCTGACTACCATCATATTTTATTTGTTCTCTCTCTATGAATGTTGTATGTTTTTGGAGAACATCTACTCCAGCTTTATGGATAGAATGTTATGTTATTATTCTCGCTCTGCCTTTTGAGCAAGTGGTTTTATTAAGAGGTAATTGAATCAGTTTGTTGAGTTGTAATGGAAAGCCATTGGTGATACCTTAGGAGATATAGCATTAAGAGTGTAGTCACTAGTAAGGACTACCCCTAGAACCCTGAAAGTAAAAAAAGCCACTCCTCTGGGGGCCCAACCTTTCAGTGCAAGAGCAAATTGGGAGGGAAGTCAGAAAGGGGGTGCAGCTATGGTAAGAAATATAATTTCTCCGATGCCCCAAGAAGCACAAATACTCAGGGACCACTCCTGCAGACACACATGGTGTCAGTGGGGAGTGGGCTCACATGGAGACCCAAATGGAGACACACACATAAGGAAAGTATTAAGCCAAGGCTGTCCATGTAGTCATGCTGTTCCTGTTGACTTGCCTCTGCAGGACTTTCTATCATGCCATAGAAATCTCATCACCTTGGAGGTTCGCTTCACTCTTAGACTACACTCTTTGGAAGTCTTCTCGGCTCCCTGTGGCCTCTCCCTCTCCAGGCTGCATTCTAGTCCCTCTAGAGGAACTTTTATCTCCTCCCTTTTCCTCTTTCCAGCTTCTTTTCATGCATTGTCTTTCCCCACTAGAATGTAAGCTTCTCGAGGGCAGGAACTACTTTTCTTCCTACTTGTATTTGCATTCCTAGCACAGTGCTTAGCATATGATAAATTCTTTCAAAATTTCTTGACTTGATTGGACTCAAAAAGTCTATTTTTTTACCCTTCCCTGCATTGCCATCTACTGCTTGAGAGGTGGAATCTTCTCAGAGTCCAGCCAAAAGAGCAGCTATAGCAAAGCTCTGCAGATCCCAGGCTTAGGAGAATTGCTTTCAATTGAAATGGATCAATATTGTTTCAGATCACAGTCAAAAGAGCATGACCTGGATGGGCTTTACAGAACTTAGGTTTAGGGTTTCTCTTTTGCTAAATAAAAAAATTAAAAAAAAAAGTAATGCTACTTTGTCAGGGCAGAAGAAGGGAGAGCAAAGAAGTATCCACCCTCAACAGCAAAGAGGCACAGAAAAGGAATGGCTCTGCTGATCAGTGAACCACAGTGGAGACTGTGCCTGAAGGGGACCAAGGACATTAAGGACTGAAGTCTAGAATTATGTTTTCCCTACTTATGTGCCTTCATTTTATGTTGTTGTTGTTTTTTTTAAGTTTGTGTCTACTCTCCCTGAAGGACACAGTGTGCATTAATGGTGGGATAGTGTGTCTCAGTCTTATGGGTCAAATGTTACGATTATAACAATTGTAGAAATAATGAGGAAAAGGAGGGAAACAAGCATTTATTAAGTGCCTAATATGTGCTAGGCACTATACTAAGCTCATTAATCACTAAATAATCATTTATCAAGTACCTACTATGTGCCAGGCACTATACTAAACATTAGAGACACAAAAAGAGAATAAAGTGTCTGCCCTTAAGGAGAGCTTACAATTTAATCTAACTTTACAAATATTATCTCCCTTGATTTTCATAACAACCATGTCAGTCCAGTCATTTTCAGTTGTTTTCAACTCTTTTTTCAAAAAATTAATTTATTTTGAATTATCAACAATCACTTCCATAGACTTTTGAATTTTAAATTTTTCTCCAGCTTCCTCCCCACCTCCTTCCCCAACATGGCACACAATCTGATATAGGTTATACATATAGATTCCTATTAAACATATTTTCACATCAGTGATGTTGTAAATAAGAATTAGAACCAATAGGAGGAATCGCCAGAAAGAGGAAACAAAACACAACAGAAGAAAAAAATATCAAATAGTATGCTTTGATCTGCATTCAAATTCCATAGTTCTTTCTTTGTATTTGGATAGCATTTTCCATCATGACACCTTTGGAGATGTCTTTGTTTTCAACTCTTTATGACCCCATTTGGGGTTATTGTTCTCAAATATATTAGAGTGCTTTGCCATTTCCTTCTTCAGCTCATTTTACAGATGATGAAACTGAGGTAAACAGAATCAAATGACCTGCCCAGGGTCACAAAGCTAGCAAATGTCTGAGATCAAGTTTGAACTCATGAAGATGAGTCTTCCTGACTACAAGCCCAGCCTTGGAATAGATAAAGTGCTGGCCCTGGGGTCAGGAAGACCTGAATTCAAATCCAGTCTCAGATACTTACTAGCTGTGTGACCCTGGGCAAGTCACTTAACTCTATTTGCCTCAGTTTCCTCATCTGTAAAATGAGCTGGAGAAGGAAATGGCAAACCACTTTAGTATCCTTGTCCAAGAAGACCCCAAATGGGGTCACAAAGAGTCAGAAATGACTGAAGCACCTCAACAACAATAAGCCTGTGAGATAAGTGCTATTGTTATTATCTCCATTTTACAGATGAGGAAACTGAGGTAGACAGAGGTTAAGTGACTTGCCCAAAATAACACAGCTGTTAAGTACCTGGGGTTAGTACTGAACTTTGGTCATCTGACTCCAGGCCCACCCAGTGCTCTATTCACTGCACCATTCACTCAGTTGCTGCTATTGCTGCTAATTATCATCATCAGCAGCAGCAGCAGCAGCATCTTTATAATGCCTTAAGGTCTGCAAAGTGCTTTACAAATATTATCTCAATTTAGCTTCACAAGAACCCTTAGAGGCAAACGTTGTTATTATCCCCATTTATAGATGAGAAAACTAAGGCAGATAGATCAAGTGACTTGCCTAGGGTCACACAACTAGCAAATGCCTGAGGCTAGATTTGAATTCAGGTCTTCCTAACTCTAGGTCCAGTATTCTATCTATGGCACCCTCTAACTGCCTAAATAATTATTTAAATTAATTGTGTTTTCTTGGGTTTTTTTTGTTTTATTTATTTTTTGGCTAGGCAATGGGGTTAAGTGACTTACCCAGGGTCACACAGCTAATAAGTGTCATGTGTCTGAGGCTGGATTTGAACTAAGGTCCTCCTGACTCCAGGGCTGGTGCTCTATCCACTGCGCCACCTAGCTGCCCCCTAAATTAATTATGTTTTAAGGCATCTAGGTGGCACAGTAGATAGAAGTCAGGAGGATCTGAATTCAAATCTGGCCTCAGATACTTACTAGCTGTAAGACCCTGGCCAAGTCACTTAACCTCCTCTGCCTCCAAATGAAATAAAAAAAATTACGTTTTCATTATTATTGCTTGGCTTTCTGTTTGGTGCATATTTCTGACGAAGAGTTACCTGTGTCATTTTGGCTGCTTTTTTGGAATGGGATACGCATTGATAGGAGATTCAGTGGCAGAGTTATAAACTTTTCCATAACAGGGTTAGCCCTAGGACCCTGAAAGTGAGTAACAGCAGTATGACTGGCCCATCTGGAAGCCACTAGCCTACCAGCATGAATGCAGCTTGAATGAACAAACAAGTTCTAGCTCAGAGAGGAAAGAGGGATCTGACGTCGTGCCCATGTACCACATACGTGTACTATGATAGCAAGAGAAGGTCAGGTGGGGAGGGTGAAGGGTCACAGGTGGACTGTTCATGTGGTCCACTGATGTTCTCCCAATAGCAGGTGAAATTGGAGAAACCCTCTAGCAATTAGGTGTACATCTTGTGGCGAAATGATTAGAGAACATGGACCAGAGTCCCATAGGATGGGCAGGCATGGATGGGACGCCATCTGTATCATTGGAGGGAGCATTCAAATCGATGAGATGACAGAGACATTTGGGCAATTCTTGGGCTGTCTACCTCCCCAAGGTTGCTGGTGAGCATCAAATAAGAGACTGTATACCCAGTTCTTTCCAAACCCGAAACCTTCTTTCTCTTGGCTCCCTTCTGTAACTGGCTTGAGCCTGAAATCACAGTCTTTTGTCCCAACCTTCCTCCCCGCTGACCTCTGCATATAAAAACAATCCGCTTCTTTCTAACAGCCACTGGGCCCTGACCACTGCAAGAACAATCCTTTTGTTCTCCCCTGATGGATTCTATTCCACTCTTAACAGCTATTCCCAACCTTTTCTTCTCTCCTCAGGACCTCTGTGTTTCACCTCCTCCTCTCTCAGAGCAGAGGAAGAAAAAAAAAAAGCCAGCATTTATTAAGCACCTACTATGTGTCAGGCACTGTGCTAAACAGACACCTTACAAATATTATCTCATTTGATTCTCACAATAACTTCGGTAGGTAGGTGCTATTATTACCCTCACTTGACAGATGGGGAAACTGAGACTCAGAGAGGTTTTAAGTTATTTTCCCAGTGTTGCCCAGCTAGATTTGAACTTTTTTTAAAAATTAATTTATTTTGATTTCTCAACAATCACTTCCATATGCTTTTGAGTTTAAATTTTTTCTCTCCCTTCCTCCCCACCACCCTTCCCAAGACGGTGCACAATCTGATATAGGTTATACATTTACATTCCTATTAAACATATTTTCACATTAGTGATGTTGTAAGGAAGAATTAGAACCAATAGGAGGAACCACCAGAAAAAGGTAGATTTGAACTTTGGTCCTTCAAACTTCAGGCCCAGAATTCTGTGTACCATGGCACTCCTATCTGCAGAGAATTCCACCTCTTACTTTACTAAAAAACTAGCATCTATAGGTTATAAGCTCCCTTGTTGACCTAACCACCTTCTTCTCTTTTACTCAAGTTTCTAAGCGATGTTGGCTCTTGTTGCCAAGACCCAGAACTCTACTTGTGCCTTCTATTGCATTCCCTCCTTCCACTTTCGGGAGCTTGCCTCATCGATCATTCCCTCTCTCTTCATCTTCATCCTCTTCTTATCTCCTGATTCCTTTCCTGCTTCCTTCAGACATGCTCAAACAGCTCCTTGCCCTTAAAAATCTCTCCGTTGACTTTGCCATTCCCTCAAGCTATTGTCTTAATGAGTTTTCTCTCTGGCCCTTCCAAAGAACCATCTTCTTCTACTGTATCTACTTCAACACCTCTCCCTCATTTCTTAACCCTTTACAATATAGCCTTCAACCCCGCTATTCTACTGAAATTTCTCTCTTCAAGGTAATCCCTAATATTCCAAATGCTGAATTTTCTTACGGCTTTTTCTCAGCCCTCATTCTCCTGATCTTTCTATAGCTTTTGACACTGCTGATCACCCACTCAAGGACACTGCCTGCCCTTGGCTTCTATCCTCCTGTTGGTTCACCCACCCATATTTCTGTCTACTCTTTCTCCATCTTTTTTGTTTCAACCATCCTTCACCTTTAACCCCCCCTTAGTGTGGGAATCCCTCCCCTGAGCTATCTTCTTTCTATATAAACTTTCCCTTGATTATGTCATTTGCTTTCTTGAGTCCATTTACCATCTTTATGAATATGACTTCAAAATCTATATATCCATCCTGAATTTTTATCCTAAACTCCACTTCTGAATCAAGTTACCTGATAAATGTCTTGTGGGCTTCTCAAACTCAATACGTCCTAAGCAGAACTTATCTTCGTCCTTAAACTTTCCCCTCTTCCAAAATTTCCCACATCTTTTTCTGAAAATATTTTTTACTGTCTAACAGAGCAGTTAGCTGGGCACACGGTCTGGTGATCTGTGTCGATCCTTTATCCTTTGCCTGCCATCAAGGTTTGCCCAGGGTTCAGCTCTGGGGAAAGCCTCACTTCTTTGTAGGAGAAGTAGTCTCTGAACTTACATTCATTGATTCATTGCCCTCCACCTAGACTTTTAAAGAAGAGTTGCTAATTGCAGTGATGTTATCTTTGGCTGTAGTCTTTATGTTTCTCCAAAAGGTGGGAGGGAGAGGAGTACATTTATACATTTAGTACCTTTTTAAGAAAAAACAAGGTACCAAGTGTACAAATATGAATCAGATATGGCATGGTTTTATTCTCTCTCAGAAAAGGGAATGCTAAGCATAAAAAGGTCAGTGTGTATTACAAAATGATTAGAACAGGGGGCAGCTAGGTGGCATAGTGGATAGAGCACTGGCCCTGGAGTCAGGAGGACCTGAGTTCAAATCCAGTCTCAGACAAGACACTTGACACTTACTAGCTGTGTGACCCTGGGCAAGTCACGTAACCCCAATTGTCTCTCCAAAAAAACAAAAGCAAAATGATTAGAACAGAATCCAGTAACTTACCTCTACTAAATTTTAAGTTTCACTGGAACATAAGTGGTTTTTCCCAAATGTTGCTAATTAACCATTTTACATCTCATCTACATGGAATAGAGCCTAATCAAACAACTTGTGATTCTCTTTCTGGTGTTCCCCCTTTTTTGTGATGCCCATTCTTTCCTTGGTGCCAAATCACTTCTGGGGTTTCTGCGATCAAAATCACTCTGATACTTGTAAGCCCTTCCAGGACTTTGCAGTGTTTACTAGATTAATACTAAATGAAGGAAACACGTGAAAGCTAGGTGCCTCAGAACAAACCCAGCTCTGAGTCCGTGCCTCATGTGAGGAGGCAATGCTGCCATAATGCTGGCACAGAGAACAGTCTTTCTTCACCTCTAGCTGAAATCACATCTTATCACTTGCAAAGTTGATGCCAAAGTGGGCCACTAGCCAGAAGCATTTTCTTTTTTCAGATGCAACACCTTTTTCTCTTTCTGTTGGGCATAGGAATAATGAAGGAACTACTTAGGGATTACTGTGTCATTCTTTTCTTTTCTTTCTTTTTTCTTTTTTTTTTTTAGGCAATGGGGTTAAATGACTTGCCCAGGGTCACACAGCTAATACGTGTTATGTATCTGAAGCAAGATTTGAACTTGGGTCCTCCTGAATCCAGGGCCGGTGCTCTAGCCACTGCCCCACCTAGCTGCCCCCTACTATGTCATTCTAAAGCACCAAAAAGTCACTTCAGTGGCAGGCTCCCACATGGCTGGAGGCATCTGGGAAGTTCTCAAACAATGTTCTTAGAGTCTGTGGAAGTTTCCTTGTAACCTCTAGGAGCATATTCCCCAGGATGGCCTATTTAGGTGCATTTGGCTCAAAACCACTGATATCTGTGTTGATTGAAGGAATCTTTACTTGGATATCTACTTAAAGTGATAGGCATGGCCATTTGTTTTGGATGGAATAATTTCCTGCTTCACTTGTGAGAAAAATCATTCAGACATGATTCCAGTGCATTCATTTAATACTTATTTAAATAAGTAAACAAAATAGAGTGAAAAAACAATGGCATAGCTGTCCATTCTGGCCTCAGTACTATGGTGCCATTGACCTGGGTGTATATCCCTCAGCTAGTGATAGGTTGTTTCCTGAAATTCAATTGTGTGGATAATGCACACAGAGTTAAAGGATCAGGGTTTAAATCCAAGTTCTTATAATACATTTGTGAGCTTGGGTAAGTCACTTAGTTCTTCTAGGCCTCAGTTTCCTCATCTTTAAAATGAGGGGGTTGAACTAGTTGATCTCAGAGGTGCCTTCCAGTTCCAATGCTACGATCCTAAAAGATGTAAGTTAATTTACTCACCAAAATTGTAAGATCCTGTGTCACGTAGGATGGGCCAGCCAGCTAGTCAATAAATATTTATTAAGCATCCGCTACATAACAGGCACTATATGAAGTGCTGGGGATTACAAAGAAAGGTGAAAGTGTTCCTACTTTCAAGGAACTCATAATCTAATGAGGAAGACAGGCAAACAGCTATGTAGAGAAAGATATATACAAGATAATAGGGATATAATAAACAGAGGGAATTCATCAGCACTACAGGAGGCTAGGCTTGTTATGGAAGGCAAGATTTTAACTGGAAGCTAGGAGGAGGAGATGAAGAAAAAGAGCATTCCAGGCATGGGGGACCACCAGTGAAGATGCCCAGAGTTTGGAGATTGAGTATCCATGCAAGGAGCAGCCAGGTAGCCACTGTCATGGGATCACAGAATACTTAGGGGTGAATAAGGTATAAGAAGACAGGAAAGGGATGGGGGAGAAGAAGGTTATGAAGATCTTTAAAAGTCAAACAGAGGATTTGTATATGATCCTGGCAGTGATAGGAAGCCACTGGAGTTTACTGAATATGGGGGTGACATAGAATTGTACTTTAGGAAAATCACTTTGACAGTTGAGTGGAGTACGGAGTATGACAAGGAGAGTAGTAGCAGGCAGAACAACCAGAAGGCTATTATTACAATAGCTCAGGACCTTCACCAAGGACCTACACCAAGGTGGTAGCAGTGGCAATGGAGAGAAAGGGTCATATTTGAAAGATATTTCAAAATAAAATCAATAGGATTTGGCAACAACAAAGTTTCATTGAGAAATACATAAAATGTACAGTATAATTCTTGGGCTATTTTTCCTCTTCTTGTAGCTCTCTTGTGCCTTTCTTTCCCTACCCTAATCCCACCCTACTACCTCTCTACCAAGCAGCAGGAGTTTGGTTAAAAGTAGAGAAAGAAAGGTTCAACCAGAAGTGGTGAGATTTGGCAGCCAAGTGGGAGAAGTCATGGCCAAGATGAGTAGACTTGGATGGACAGGGACAGAGGACATTCTTCATGGCCACTAGAAACTGGAACTAGAAGTTCCAATGGCAGAAGTAGAAGGTATCATGTCAGTGACATGCTTCTCCTTCAGAACCTACCACTGAATTCAGTCTCCCCATCCACAAGTGATGAGTTTTCTGCAGCAAAAACAAACTGAAGATCCTTGACAATAAGGAAGCAGAAAGACACAAGAACCCAGGTCTGCGTCCCATGAACTGCTGGGCTGGAGCTGAGATCTTGGCTTCAGAATGAAGATTCATATGGGAGGCAAACATGAGTTGTGAAATATATTTTTTTGTCCACTTTTGGGTGAGCTGTAGGGACCAAGCAAATAGAAAATGTGAATTCCTTATAACTCATTGGTTCTGAGAGGCCTCTTTTCTAACTGGAAACTACCTGAATCTGGAAGAGGTTGTAAAGGTAATAGCCCAGCAATAAACCATGATAATAATGATATTACTAATGATAATTACTATAGCTAGCATTTATATAACACAATAGGGTTGGCAAAACAATGTTGATGTTTGACATGTTATTATGTATTATTTATTGCTTTTATTGAGTCTGTGCAAAGGGTTAAATACCATATGCAATAGTCAATATTAGTTATCCATTCCTATGGGGAGTTGACTCCATTATGCCAAGGTTATATGAGTAGGATTCAGTGAAGTATAACAAATTAATGGAAAAAGTCGGACTGGCAGAGAAGAAGACTTAAGAGCTGATTCTAATTGGGTAAATCTATACTAATCCATAACTCTTGGATTAATAAGTCAATGTGACTAACCAGAGGAAGATGAAACAAGGAGGAGAGAAAAGTCATCCATTCTCTGAGTACAATAGAGGGCTTAGCATTTATCTCTTATTTTCACTTGCCAGGATGGAGTGACATAAGCAACATTGTGAGAATGGAATTCTCAGAGTCTGATTCTTTCCATTCAATAGGATCAGGTGAGGGGCTAATGATGCCACCTAGTGTTTTTATTAGTATCTGCAGGACCTAGTGAAATATCTGACACATAGCAGGCAGTTAAACATATTTGTTGCATTTAATCGTAAAGAAGAAAATGGATATTTAGCAATTTATGCTGTAAGAGGCAGCTTGGCATAGCAGACAGAAAACTGGCTTGGGAGTCAGAAACACTCAGGTTCTTCCTCTGAGACACATTGGCTGTTCACCACTAGGCATGTCATTAAAACCCTCAGTGATCTAGGCAAATCAAAGAAGATCAGTTAAAGAGAAGGTGTTGACTTGCATTAGAAGAGGAAATTTGCTTACCTAAGAGTTTCCCATGGGAATAAAATCAAAAGCCTAGCCTCTATCCCCTGTGAAGAAAATAGGACCCCAGGTCAAGGCAACTAGGTGGGGCAGTGGCTACAGTGTTAGGTTTGGAGTCAGGTAGACGAGTTCACATCTAGCCTCAGACACTTACTAGCTGTGTGATGCTGAGCAAGTCACCTAACCTGAGTGCCTCAGTTTTCTCAACTGTAAAATGGAGATAATAACAGCACCTACCTCCTAGGGTTGTTGCGAGGATCAAATGAGAATACATTTGTAAAGCCCTTAGTGTAGTGTCTGACACACAGCAGGTGCTATATAAATGCTTATTGTTTTCACATGCTGATTTCAGTGAGCTTATCACCTGGTAGGAAAGAAGGTGTAATAGCCATTTTCACTTACATAGCGCCTAGAAAACCTGCAGATAGGGCCAGTGAAGGACAAAGGATGTTATACAACAACTGATTTAGCTAAATTCAGAGACGTTCATCTCCAAATGGCTGGATTTTAAAAAAAAAATTTTTTTTCTCACTGTAGAAAATCGTGAAACATCCCTGTAAGGTGTATGTATGGGATTAGGGGTGGGGGAAGGAAAGGTCATAATTTTTATTTTTATACTCTTTACAGAAATTAAAAAGCCAAAGATTTAAAAAGACACAGATCTACGATGTCAATTTTAATGTTTTTCCTCCTCAACAAGATGGTATTATTGTTTGTCCTTCATTTTCCAAGAGGACCAGTGACATCATGGAGTGCTGTCTTGTGTGTGAATTGAATTTAAGTGAAGCAGAGTTGCACAAAGTCATAAGCCTCACTGTCTCTTCCAGAGCATCGAAGTCTAGTGACAAAACAAAAGTGGGAATGACTGGTGATGGCCTGGGATGCAGTGGATGACTTTGGAGTCTTTGATGTCTGACCAAACTATAAGCTATTCATAGTATCTACTTCAGCCCCCTTTATGACCATTGGAACAAATTGTTCTTATTAGCCCCTTCCACTGGGGGAAGTCTCCACATGCTTAGAATAGACACACCCCTTAACTTACCTACAGGTTTGAGGCCCATCCATCAGTTACCCTCAACCTGGTTTAGCCCATCTACTGAGATGGTTTATGGGCGTGTGGTGAATGTGTGTGCTACAGCTTCTTGGAGCCACAGGGGAGAGTTGGGTGAATCTGATGGATGTCAAAGGTAGATGAGCAGCCCTGAAAAGGGGCTTGGCAAGACCTCACACTGGAAGGGCTAGTCCTCCCTGAACACCCCATGCAGCCCAGGGTTATTGTAAGACCCACGCAAAAGAAAACATTTTGTAAGTCATAAAGTCATGAATGTTGATTGTTGCTACATCTACTATTAAATATCTAGAACAGTTTAACTAGCTTACTTGCTAATACTTGAAAGCCTTGTAACTCAACATGTTCAACAAAATTAATACACTCTAACTCATTCACAGTCTAATGTGATATAGTGAAAAGAACCATGGCTTTAGAATCAGAAGACCTGGCCTTAAGTTCAAGGCTCACCCCTGGGTGTATCTGGCATAGACAGTGTGCAATTGGTTCAAAATGATCTTAAGATAACATATCCCTCAAGGAAAAAGACTGAATGGCATGCTTCTTTAAACACTCCCTCTGGATCCTTTTCCCCCAGTACACCTGGATGACTAGGAAGTGCTCAAGGAATATTTGGGAACAGATCCATTGATTGACTAACATCTTGATCGTCTCCTTTCACACAGAATCAAGGAGTCCTTTGTTGTAGATAAGGCACAAGGTAGTCATTATGTTTTCTGAATTTTAAAAACTACATTCTAATAAACTAGAATGTTTGAGTTGGAATAGACCTTAGAACAGAGAATGTAAGAGCTAGGAGGAGCCTTGAAACAAAGACTATCAAAGCTGGGAAGGGCCTTAGAACATGGAATATCAAGGGAGGGAGGGACCTTAGAACACAGAATGTTAGAGCTGGAAAAGACCAGAGAACATGTAATATCAGAACTGGGAGGAGCCTTAGAACGTGGAAGGTCAGATCTGAGATAGACTATATTAGGATATCAGAGAATGGTTTTTGATGGCAGAAATAAAAGTCTTCAATGCCTGACTGCTTGAATTCCTGAGAACAGAGTCTGGGCAAATATTTCTCTAAAAGGAAAGGGAGAAAGGAAATCTCAAAAGGGGTGAGAAGTGAACAAGGGCACAGAGGTTTGGGCAGAGCTCCCCCACAGTGTGAGTTGGACAGCAAGCAAAAGAGGGAGAGATAAGGAGAGGGGACACAGACTGGGCCTAGAGGGGCCCAGAAGCCAGTGAACTGCTTGGAATTGATTAGCCAGCCAAGCTCTGAGGCCCCTGGAGCAGCCTGAGGCTGAGAGAGAGAGAGAGAGAGTTATGTCTGAGAGGATTGGCTTGGATGAATTTTTCCCTCCTAGAGAAACAACATTCCCCACCTTAATGCATTCCTTTCCTCACCTTTGCCTGGTTGAATCCCTGATTTTGTTCAATGCTTAGCTCAGTTGCTGCTTCATATGGGAGACCTTGTTTGATCCCTCCATTTGTTAATGACTTCCCCCCTCCCCAAATTACCTGTGGCATAGTTATCCTGCCTATACTTTGCATACCCCTTATATATGTTTGTCTATTTTAACAATACGTGAACTCCTTGTAGGCTGAGATTGTTTCAAATTTGTCTTTGGTACACGATAGGTGCTTAATATATGCTTATTGTTTGATTGAAGACAGAAAATGTCAGATCACCATTAAGAGCTGTCATACAAAAGAGGGATTATTAGTGCCATGTTGAGTTGTTTCAGTTGTGTCTGACTCTTCATGACTCTATTTGGGGTTTTCTTGGCAAAGAGTGGTTGGAGTGGTTTACCATTTCCTTCGTCAGCGAAAGAGGGATTAGCTGTGTTCCTTTTGGTTCCAGATTACAGAACAAGGAATAATGGTTGGGAATTGCAAAAAAGCATAAACCTAGGCTCGATATATGTAAAATAAAAAAAAGAAAATCCTATCACTTTGAACCAATCCAAAATGGAATGGTCTCCTCCAGGAAGCAGTGGGCTTTGTGGGAGGTCTTCAAGAAAAAGTTTGAAGAACTCTTGTCACAAAAGCTGTAGAGAGTCTTATTATCCAAGTACTGATTAGACTGGAGCGCTAGGAAGGTCCCTTCCAACCCTGAGATACTGGGGTTCCCTGATGTCTGCCTTAAGTGGAGTTCAGAGAAGCATTACGTTGCTTCTTAAAATGGTGAGAGAAATCATCTTAGAACTTTCTATATCTATCTAGACCTTTCTATATCTGTATTTGTTGTTGCTGTTGTTGGGTCCCTTCAGTCATGTATGACTCTTTGTGACCCCATTTGGGATTTTCTTGGCAGAAATACTGGAGTGGTTTGCCATTTCTTTCTTCAGCTCATTTGACAGATGTGGAAACTGAAGCAAACTGGGTAGAGTGACTTGCTCAAGGTCACACAGCTAGTAAGTATCTGAGGAAAGATGAATCTTCCTGATTCCAAAGACCAGTGCTCTATCCCCTGTGCCACCTAGCTGCCCATATCTATGTTTATCTGCACTTATATCATCTTAGAACTCTACAACTGAAAGGGGACCCATGAGGTCATCTGGTCCTGCCTTTTGTATACGAGGTGAAGATAGGCAGGGGTAGGTGGTAGTGGGGGGAGTGGGGCTGGGGTGGGGTGGGGTGGGGGGTGGAGGTGGAGGGATTCTGGTCAGGCCAGGTGTGAGGGGCTGTATTAGTTTGTGGGTGGTTTCTCTTCATCCTATGGGCAAGCTGTTGCTACATGGTTATGCTGTCTTCGAGGAGGGAGGGAGGTGGAGTCTGAAAGGTAGAAGTCTGTGTTGGTTCAGCTGGCACGGTAACCTATTGCCCTAAAAGGGGCAATGCTACCTTTTCTTAATTGTTCTATATTTGGGTGAGCTGAGGATCCTGAGGGCCTCACAGTCTAGGTACTGTAACTCCTAAACCTTATGAAAACACTTTATAAACATGGGGACTAATTAATCTTCATGTGTCTCCTGAGGGGCAGTATGATTCCGTAAGAGAGCCTTGGCTTTATAGTCGGAGGACCTCCTTTAAAATCCTGCCTCGGATACTTGTTAGTTGTGTGACCTTAGGAAAATCACTTGCCTTCTGCCTCAGTTTCCTCATCTATAAAATGGGGATAATAATAGCAGCTACCTCCCAGTATTGTTACGAGGATCAAATGATGTAATATTCATGAAGTGCCTGGCACATAGTAGGGGCTTTATAAGTACTTGATTAAAAAAAATACTAGTTGTGTGACTTTGGGAGAGGCATTTCGTCTCTAATGGACTCTGAAGGTGGCCTCTGAAGTCCTTTCTGCTGTAGATCTGTAATCCATGTACCATCATTTCACACGGAGCTTCTCTTCAACCCTATTCCTCCCTTCATCAGTTTCCAGGCTGAACATCATTGTCTTCACAGCTCGAGTTTTTTGGGAGCCTGGAACTCAGATGCTTCCAAAATGACCAACTGTCATTGCCCAACACTCAAGGTGATATAATTGCATCATTTAAAAAAAAAAAAAAAAGATCTTGTCCTTTTTAGATTCACTGATCCCAATCCCTCTGGATCAGTTGTTATTTTTTTGGGGGGTATCAAAAAGAGCCACCATTCAGATTACTGGGAACCAACTTCTTTGTTTTTTAAATTTTATTGATAACATTTGCTCTCACATCACCATTATTTCCATGTAGATCCCTCCCCTCCCCCATGCAGTGAGATATCCCTTGTCATAAAGAATAAAAAAAAAGAGAAAAAAAAAGTTCCACATAACCAACCAGCACACCAGCCCACTCTGTATATGCAGTATTCCACACCCATAGTCCTCTACCTCTAGAAAAGAAGGGAAGGGACAATATTTTCTCCAGGTCCAAGTGGTCATTGTAATCACAGAGCATTCTGGGAAATCAATTTCTTATTGAGAAAAAAATTAAAATAACCTTTCTCCTACCTTTTCACATTCTCAGCTGTATAATGTACTCACACAAGACCCTGTATATGAATTTTTACAAGGTGTGGAATACAAGATTGGCTGAGTGCATTGATTGGTCAGGGGGTCAGTTACTGCTCTGTAAAAATCTAATCAGGGTACTAAGACTGCTACCGGTGTTTCCCTTCTTAAAAGTTTTACTGCACAGGATCTGCCAACAAACACACAGGGTTGCAGAATGTGGGGACCCACGGAGCACAATGGAGTCATGGTAGCTTTCAACATCTGCAGTTTCTTTGGAATGCATTGGTCTTTCATGCAGTGACAGCCTAGAATTGGACAAATTCTCTTGCTGCTTCATAAACAGGACCTAGGATTTGAAGCCTGGCCTTGCTACTCACTGACTGTGTGGCCTTGGACCTGTGGAATCACCTCTGCTGGCCTTAATTTCCTTATCTGTAAAATGAGGGAGTGGACTTTTGATCTTTTTAAAAAAATTCAATTAGAATTTTTTTTCAATTAACATTTTTTCCCCGAGGTCATCTTCTTGTTCTTAATTTGCTTAATGGTCATAGATCATAGACCTAGATTTGGCAAAGACTTCAGAGGCCATCTAATCTAACCTCCCCATCTCACAGATGGGGAGATTGAGGTCCTGGAAGGGGAGGTAACTCACCCAAAGTAGTAAGCAGAAGAGTTGGGCTTTGAATCAGCACTTCTGGCTCCAGAATCAGTACTATTTCTGTTTTATTGTTCTGCTTGTAGACAACTATCTCACCTTGGATGGCTAAGAGGAAAACTCCTGTCGTAAGACTTGACTCTGTCTTAGGCAGACCTATATGGGTAACATCTACAGTGCCTTCAGAAGGGCCTTATTTGAATTAATAGTATATCTATCTGTATTCCTATCTCTATTCACATCTATAGCTATATCTCTAGTAAATCTATGTTTATATCTATATCTATATCTACATGGGGAGAGAGAAAGAGAGAGAGGAGAGAGAGATGCACATAAGATGATAGAGAGGAGAGAGAGAGAGTGAGAGAGGGAGGGGGGACAGAGAGAAAGAGATAGAAGGAGGGAGGAGAAGAGAGAAGGATAAGAGAGAGAGAGAGAGGAGAGAGAGACACATACACACATAAGACTACAGAGAGGAGAGAGAGAGAGTGAGATGGAGGGGGGACAGAGAGAAAGAGATAGAAGGAGGGAGGGGAAGAGAGAAGGGTGAGAGAGAGAGAGAGAGACAGACAGACAGATGAGACAGGAGAAAGAGGGAGTGAGAGAGAGAGAAGAGAGAGAGATAGGGAAGGAAAGAGAGGAGCAAGAGAGAGCTGGCTAACTTGCAAGATACAAAAAACAAATCCTTACTCTCAAGGATCTTACATTCTTTGGCTATAACATGTAAACTAATCAATTAACCGATCAACAAGCATTTATTAAGTACGTGTGTGAGAAATCTTGCAAAGTACTGGAATAAAAGGACCAAGATGAAACAGTTCCTGTCCTTAAGTAGTGCACATTCTTTAGGAGAAACAGCAGGAATTGGTGCAATGACTTCTAGATGCCATTCTCATGCTTGAGTGTGATCCGGCCGGCTGACTCTACCTGAAGAAACACGGTAGGTCCCATTTGCTGCCCTTCTCCAAAGGCAATCGCTTCCACAGTTGAAAAGAAGAAGAGAGTGAAGGGGAAAAAAGTCCCATTAGTAAAAGTGTGGCATAGAACAATTATCCTATCTCTCCCTTATTAGGAATAACAAGAAAGATTGCTGGCATTTCTATAGAGTTTTGAAGTTGGCAAAATGGAGAAATCTGGAATACTATTGTGCTATAAGAAATGATGAGCAGGTTGATTTTAGAAAAACATGGAAAGACTTACATGAAAGGATAAAAAGTGACATTAAGTAGAACTAAGAGAATGCTGTATAAAGTAATAGCAATATTGTTCAAAGAATAATTGTGAACAAGCAAGTTATTCTGTGTACTATAAATACTCAAATCAACTCTAAAGGACCTGTAAAGGAATATGCCTTCCATCTCCAGAGAAAGAACTGATAAACAGAAGTATAAAGATAATGGTTTTACATATATTTATAAATCTGTGTCAAATTGTGGGAGGAAAGAAAGGTGACAGGAATTTAAATGGTAACAAAAAAATTTAAATTAAAAAAAAATTGACAAAATGTTTTCCATAGATTATGTCATTTTATCCTGGCAGCAACTCTGGGAGGTAGGCACTAGAATTAGTCCCAAAGGACAGAACTAGGAGCAGTGGAAGGGATAAGAAGGAGAGAGCTTTCCTCTGGTACCGTGAGAACATCTTCCTTCACATTTTTAAAACTGGTTCCCTTGATATTGTTGACCTTTTGTTATTCCAGATAAATTTTGTTTTTATTTTTTTCTAGCACTATAAAATAACTCTTTGGTAGACTGATTGGTATGGCACTGAATACGTAAATTAATTTAAGTAGCATTGTAATTTCTATTACATTGACTCGACCTACCTGTGAGCAATAAATATTTCTCCAATTGCTTAGATCTGTCTTTGTTTGCAAAGTGTTTTTCAACTGTGTTCATATAGTTCCTGTGTGTGTCTTAGTAGACAGACTTCCAAGTATTTCATACTGTCTTCAGTTATTTTAAATTAAAGTTTTCCCATGAACTCTTTAAAAACAATATTTCATTGATATATTTTATTTTTACACTCAGTCCATGCTCCCGAGGATCACAAAATCCAATGAGGTAGATTCAATGAGTCTTTTCTGGCTCACTCTCCAAGAGCCAGGCCAACTCTATCTGCCCCTCAGGAATCTAGGACAATCTCAGGGGTTGAAAGTTACGTCTTCTTCTATTGCCA
>NW_020941065.1:2856165-2907286 GCF_900497805.2 Vombatus ursinus | reverse complement strand
TGGCAATAGAAGAAGACGTAACTTTCAACCCCTGAGATTGTCCTAGAATCCTGAGGGGCAGATAGCTTTCATTTCCAAATATATCCCTTAAGCCTCCTCCTCCCAGAGAACCAGTCTTTATAACAAAGAATAAAAGAGAAAGAGAAAAAAGCAGTGTAGCAGAACAAGCCAATTCTGGCAATACATGCAATGTTCCATACCCACAGTTCCCCATTCCTGCAAAGAAGTGAAGGAAATTTTTCTCATTTCTTCCCTGGCACCAGGCTTGAACATCCTAATTACACTTCACGCAGTATCATAATTTTTTTTTGATTGATTTGATCATAGGATGCTTGGTTTTCCTGGTTCTGCTTCCTTCATCTTGCATTAGCTTATTCAAGTCTTCTGCCATGAATTCTTTGGGTGACCTTGGCCAAGTCTCTTCTTCTTTCTTTGCCTCTATTTCCTCACCTGTAAAATGAGGCAGAAGTACTTTCTCTTCCAACTCTGAGGTTTTATAAGGTTGGCCTAAGACCACACAATTAATTAGTGTTGAAGCAAGGACAAATGGCCTCCTGAGTCTTAGTGCAGGCCCCTGGCTACTCTGCCAGGCTGGTCTGACAATCCTGAGGAAGTACGGGTAGAGTTGGGTCAATTTGGTATGCTGGCACACAAATTGATAGATGTGAAGTTTTAAAGGGTGCAAGAATGCTCATGTATGGGAAATGTGTGATTTTGTGTAAGATACTTTAAAATGTGTAAAATATACTTTATTTCATTAAAAATCTAATAATCATTTCACACTTAAAAATATGCTTAAATGTGTGGGAAAGCACCAGAATGTGGCATTGATTTTTTCTGGAAGAAGCCAGCAACTGGTTTGCAAAGGTCTAAGTTAATGAGCTCCTCCAAACAAGGAAAAACTGCACAAGGAACAGCTTGAGAAGTTAAGTTAAAGATGTATCAGCATCCATCAAATGGGTGGGTTGTGGTATTAAAAAAAATACTAAACTAAAAATATACATTGGAGTGGATGAATCAGTATTGATTGACTGATTCACTAACTACAGCTGCGAGGGATCTTAGGGATCATTTCATTCTAGGCTCCCATTTTACAGATGAGCAATTTGAGGCCCAAGGGAATCAAATGACTTATCTGAGGTCACAAAACTGCTGCGAGGTTTGAATGTAGGTTCTGACTCCAATAGACAATGTTCTTTCATCAGCATCCCTTTCTTTTCTCTTTCTATTTTCCTTTCTTTCCTGTCTTTTTTCTCTTTCCTTTCTCTTGTGCTCTACCTTCTCATCTTTTCCTTCTTTTCCCCTACCCATGCCTTGGTAAAGACCAAGGCAAACTAAGATGTGCAAGGTCCTCCATAGACTTGATCCAAATAACATTCCCAGCTTTATCACCCACTACCCTCCTTCCTGTGCTTGTAGAGCAGGACTACATACCTAAATGAACTAATTCCACACAACTGCTATGGCCCCTTCTGTCTCCCTGCTTTTCTTCATGATGTAGAGCAAAGGTTCCCTACCTGGGGTTTGTGCATACCGATGGTGTTTGAGACAGCAAGGAGGCACAGTGAATAGAGTGCCTTTATCATGAATACTTGAATTAGAATCCTGCCTCAAACGCATTTCAACTAGGTGACACTGAGCAAATCTCTTAAGCCTTTCTCAGCCTCAGTTTCCTCAACTGGAAAACGGGGATAATAATAGCATTTACTTCCCAGGGCTATTGTGAGGATCAAATGAGATAGTAGATGTGAAGTGTATAGCAAACCAGAAAGTGCTGTATGAATGCTAGCTTACTGTTACTGTTGTTGGTGGTGCTTTGTTATTACCCCCAAGAAAGTATGAGGAATATTCAGTAAATAACTATTATAAAGGGAAATGGGGAATGGCTAGTGGGGGTTCAGTCTTCAGAGAATGCACAATTTGTTCTGCCAATGCAAGTGGAATCTTGTTATGCTTGCTTCCAAAAATGTGTGATCTTCCCCAATTCAAAGCAGGGGTAGAGCATTTTGTCAGCTTATGACTTTCTGACAAAAGGTCTTTTAAATTGGTTCTTGAGCTGAAACTGAGTGTGCATTCAAAAAACTTCAACAAATGAACTCCTCCCCCTCCCCTCCCCCTCCCCCTCCTCCCCTCCTACTCCCCCTCCTTCCCTCCTCCTCTTCCTCCTTCCCCTCCTCCTTCTCCTCCTCCTTCTCTTCCGAGGTCCTCCCCTCTTCCCCCTCCCCCTCTCTTTCTTCCCTCCC
Organism: Vombatus ursinus; assembly: GCF_900497805.2. NCBI lineage: Eukaryota > Metazoa > Chordata > Mammalia > Diprotodontia > Vombatidae > Vombatus > Vombatus ursinus. The sequence continues at coordinate 2,905,043 of NW_020941065.1, read as the reverse complement.
CTTTTCTCTTTTCTCCTTCCCTCTTTCCCTCTTTCTTCCTTCCTCTTCTCTTCTTTCCTTTCCTTCCCCTCTCTCTTCTCTCCCTCCCTCCTCTCTCTCTCTCTCTCTTCATCTCTATCTATCTGTCTGTCTCTGTGCTTATCTGCCTCTCTCCCTACTCTAAGACTCATAATATTTCTTCTTCCTCCTCACTAGAAAGCTGCTAAAGAACAGAGAAGCTAGAGATTGGGCATTCATTGACCCGTCTCCATTCTACTCCATCCCTACCAAATTATCTTATTGAAATATTCCAGAAATTCCTAATTGATTTTCAATCAATAAAGTTACAACATTTTTGGCATGCCCTTAGACAAGAAAAATTAATTACTCGCTCTTTTATTTCTTAAGTACACATGCATGGTGAACTCTAAAATGTATTTCCTTCCATACTGAATAGGGGTATATAGGAAGGTTTGTTGAGAAGCCAAGGGGATGTGGTTGGGAAATCTCCCTGTAGAATACAGACTCCTTAAGGGCAGGGACTGTCAGTAGTGCCAAGCCTATACTTGGCACATAGTAAGCACTGAGTAAATGCTTACTTGCTGAATGAACAAGTAAATTAATTCTGTCCCTTGTGCTGGTAAAGAACTTCTTTTTATTCACCTCCCTCCCCATACCAATTCCATTCCAATCTCGGTTGAAATTCCCCCCTTTCTTCAGTGTTCGACTGGCGCTACCTTCTCCATGGCCTCATCTCACCACCCCTGAAACTCTCTCCCACTTTGGATTTTCATGACACTTTATACCTATCTTATTCACTTTGTGTGTGTGTGTGTGTGTGTGTGTGTGTGTGTGTGTGTGTGTGAAAGAGAGAGACAGAGACAGAGACACAGAGAGAGAGAGAGATCTGTAAAGGGAAGTAGGGAGTGCCTGACACCTGCCCGGAGTGTCTCTGGTGGCTAAGGACTTTGATTCCCAGTTCTGATGATGTTTAATGCTTTGGAGAGACTGGAGGTGGCATAGACCTTATATCTGGTTCAGGTCTGCTAACCACATGGTTGAAAAGAGACTTGTGATCAGTGGCATACCTAGAACTGGGGGTGATTGTATAAAAGCCTGAATCAACCATAGTCTTGTTCTTTCCCTAATTCTCTTTCACCACCTCCTTTGCTGGTATTGTTGAGTAAGAGACAATGCTGCAGGTGGAGAAGTCTTGGGCTGCTCTCCCCTCTGAAGTCATTTGGGTCCTTGGCTTCTGCATTTGTTCTTCCCTGTTTTAGGTAAAGAAGATTAATCAGGAAGTCAGTAGAGTGAGCCATAGTAATCTAGGAGTGTGGACCTAGGTTGGGTTTTACAGTCTCAATGATCTGAGAAGCAAGGAGTGAGCTTCAGGACCTAGACCAGCAGTAGCTGAGACAAAGACTCATCCAGCAGTGAGGCTACTTTTGGACATGAACAATGTTATGTAGGAAGTGACCTAAATTTGAGCCCACCCTCCCCAGGACTGAGGGAAAATGTGTCCCCAAGGGTATGGTGAGAAATATTTATATTTCTGTTATTACTGGATCTTCAAAGGAAATATTCTTTTCTAAAAGCTAATTGATGTTAAGTGGTTAAATGGCATTAATCACTGGCACTCAACAGCAGGAGGAACAAAGATGGTAGAGGCTTGAGCCAATGGCAATAGAAGAAGACGTAACTTTCAACCCCTGAGATTGTCCTAGATTCCTGAGGGGCAGATAGAGTTGGCCTGGCTCTTGGAGAGTGAGCCAGAAAAGACTCATTGAATCTACCTCATTGGATTTTGTGATCCTCGGGAGCATGGACTGAAGCTTACTCATCTTAGCCATGGCATCAAAGCTTTGCTGAATCGAAGGTTGAAGTAAACAAGGATATTGAGCCTAGAGAAGATTGAGAGGGGAAAGGATCGCTGATTTCATATATTTGAAGGGTTGTTACTTGGAAGAAGGGTTAGATTTGTTCTGCTTGGCCCCAGGGAGCAGAACTAGGAGCCATGGATGAAAGTTACTAAAGTAGATATTGACTTGATATATTGGGAGAAAACAAAAACCAGTTCATATTCTCTGCCCAGTCCCTCAGTAGATGTCCTCATACAGAGGGGATTTTTGTTTAGACACGGATTAGAATAAATGGGGTCTATGATCTCTCTCAGCTTAGAGATTCTATGCTTCTGTGAACTGAATTGGAATTGAACATGGCCACAGAGAAGTTACTGACCTTTGACCTAGAGATGGAGACTATAGGCCAGGCTGAATAAGTCTGGAAAATGGAAATCAGATTGCCTAAGGAATGATGACATTGGCTGCTTTTGGGAATGGAATACCAGATTACCAGCTTGAGAAATAGTCCATGAGGATGAATAACACTGTGTGGGTAGAGCTTCATTATTTTTGGGATCCAGGCTCTCAGCAAGTTCAATATGGCAGCATAATTAATGAGACTGTCCTTAATATTTATGCTTATCCAAATAGACTTGTGTGCTTAGTTGGCAAGAGGAAGACCAACTATCGGCTTGGGTTGGAGTTTCCCCCAGGGTGCTGTTTCAGTGGCAAAGGTCACTTCTCACATCCACTCGGTTTGGTCACAGCTGGGTTTTGGTTTAAAGGGTTGGCATTGGTGTCTTTTTTGTGTTTTCCCAACGAATGACATATTTTTAAAAGGAGGGAATAGGGTAGTAGAGGTGAGGGTAGACACAAGACAGGAGCATACTGTTCACTTTTCTGTTTTAAACTAGACCCCTTTTATGGCAGAAGTGTGGTAAAGGAAGACATGACTAAAATGGTGTGTTATGAAATGCCTTGAAAGATTCTCCTACTTAACATTGGCATTGGTTTTTCATAATCAAATACTGAAGCAAGAGAAAGATTGTGGATACTTTATTGGGTACAGTCTAACAGCCTGGCAGACTCAGAGTCAGAGATCACTGCTGCATAATAGCCCTTGGTTTCACTGCATGGCCTTGGGCAAGGTGAAGGAACCAAAGAAAATGCCGTATCAGTCAATCAACAAATATTTATCACATACCAAATGAGAAAAGGATAGAGAGGTTATTTTAAGACAGGAAGACATAGGTTCAAATCTGACTCTGGAAAATATTAGTTATGTGACTCTTACCCATTCACTTCCTTTCTAAGTGTCCCAGGTTATTCTCTGGGACTCTGAGTTGCAGAACAGGTACCCACCCACCTTGGAAGAGGCAAGACTCCTCACTGGAGAGTTTACTCCCTATACCAGTGAAATTAGAGCACCAGCTCCTGATCTTAACACGAGGTACACGACATTGTGGACGCTTGTGATACAAAGATAAGAAATCAGAACAGCTCCTGTCCTCAAGGAATTTACATTCTAGTAGGGGAAATAGCATGTAAACATGTTACATACATATATTTATGTACATCTCTCACTACATCTATATCTTTCTATCTATATGTATCTTTATCCTTCTAGCTAATCCATGTTGTCTGTCTATATCTACCTATCTACCTATCTATCTTATCATCTATCTATCCTTCTCTATCTAGTCTATGTTGTCTGTCTGTCTCTATCTATCTATCTATCATAAAGACAAAGAAAATGAAAAGAGGGAGATGCTAGCAATTTATAGCCTGGAGGTGTAGGGGGTGGGGATGACAGCTGCATTCAAATGTGAGAAAGGCTGTGGAGGTGAGGGATTAGGCTTGTTCTGTCTGTTCCTAGAGGGCAGAACCAGAGTGGCAGATGCAAAGGAGGAGAAATTACTTGAATTCTTCCCTTATCTCTCCCCTTAACTATTGATCCCTTATTGCCCAAATAACTTTGTCTTTAACTTTATTTTGTAATTATTCACTTGATATTTATGTTATATATACTTAAAAAGGGGCAACCAGGTGGTGCTGTGGATAGAGCACTAGGTCTGGAGTCAGGAGAACCTGAGTTCAAATTCGGCCTCAGACACTCAGAAGCTAGGTGACCCTGGGCAAGTCATTTGGCTCTGTTCATCTTAGTTTCCTCATCTGTCAAATAAGCTAGAGAAGGAAATAGCAAACCACTCCAGTATCTCTGCCAAGAAAACCCCAAATGGGGTCACAAAGAGTCAGACACAGCTCATCTACTATACAATAATACTTTAAAAATGGGCTTTGGGTCTACTTATTAGAATGTAAGCTTCTTGAGGGCAGATATTATTTCTTTTTTTTTTTGGTCTTTTTCTCCCTATAACTTAGTACAGTGCCTGACATAGAGTAGGTGCTTAATAAATGCTTGACGATTGATTGATTGGTGTGTAAGGAAGAATTTCCTAGCATTTTAAGCCATCTAGGAATGCAGCGGGCTACTTTGAGAGGTAGCGTGTTCCTTGTTCTGGAGGCTGACAAACAAAGTCTAGATGTCCACTTCCTGAGACAACAGGGGTATAGTGCACAATATGTTAGACATTGGCCTCTCTGCTGTTCCTCATACAAGCCACTCCATCTCACAATCTGGAGCATTTCCACTGTCTATGTCCCATGCCTGGAATGTTCTTCCTCCTTATCTCTGCCTCCCAGCTAGTAATAATAGCTAACATTTATTTAGTGCTTAATATGTGCCAGGTACTGAGCTAAGCACTTCATAATTATTATTTCATTTGATACTCACAACAACCCTGGAAGTAGTGCTATTACCATCTCCATTTTACATATGAGGAAACTGAGGCAAACAGGTTAAATGACTTACCCAAAGTCACACAACTAGTAAGTGTCTGAAACTGAATTTCAACTCAGGTCTTCCTGACGCCAGGTCCAGAGCTCTATCCACTGATCCATCTATCTGCCTCTTAGGCAAACAGAGGTTAAGTGACTTGTACAAGGTCACACAGTTGGTAAGTGTTTGAGGTCAGATTTTAACTCAGGTCTATCCATTGCACCACCTAGGTACCCTGGCTTTCTCTAAGTGACCACTAAAATCATTCCTTCCGCAAGATGATGTTCCTAGCCCTTCTTAATCTAGGTGGCTTCTCTCTGGATTATTTCCAATTCATCCCCAATTAGACTGTCAACTTCTGGAGGATAGGGATGGGATTTTTGCCCTCTTTGTACCCCAAGAGCTTAGCATAATGCCTGTTACATAGTAGGCACTTAATATGTACTTGTTGACTTAACTTGGAGTCAGGAAAGTCCTGGGTTTGAATCCTTCAAATGTGTGCTAGCTCTGTGATCGTCGACAAGAATTGAAGGCTAGAATGCTTTTTCTCTTCATCTCCTAGCCTCCCTGGCTTCCCGAATCTCAGCTCAAATCATATATTCTGCAGGAGGACTTTCCTGGTCTCCTTCAATGCTAACATCTTCTCTCTGAAATGATCTCCAATTTACCCTTGTCCGTATATACTTGTTTTCATGTTATCTCCCCATTAGAATTTCAGCTCCTGGAGGGCAGGGCTTGGTTCTACCTTCCTTTATATTTCCAGTGCTTAGCACATGCCTGACACACATATGTACTTAATAAGTACTTATTGAGTTGACTCTGAGCCTCAGTTTCCCCATCTATAAAATGAAGCATAACAATAGCACCTACTACTGTTGTTGTGAGGAATAAATGTATTAATATATGCAAATCACTTTGCAAAATTTAAAACACTATTTAAATGTGAGCTATTAATATTACACAGGATTGCAGAATGGGAAGGTACCTCAAAGGTTACTTAGTCCAACTCTTAACTGAACAAGAATCCTCATGACAGCAGACCCAACAAGTCATCATTTAACCTCTTCCTGAAGACCTTCAATAAGGTTACAGTTAAGCAAAAGATATAAAATCAATGGTTTCCAGAGGAAGAAATCAAGCTATCATTTTTTAAAAACAGCTGTGTGGGGAAAAATGTTTTAAACAGCTAATAATTAGAGAAATGTAAATTAAAGCAAATTTGAGGTTCTATCTCACACACATCAGATTGGCAAAGTTGACCAATGAAAGAAAAATTACAAATGCTGGCAGGGATATGAGAAAACAGGCACATTGATGCACTGTTAGTGTAGCTGTGAATTGGTCTAGCTATTCTAGAAAGCATTTTGGAAGCATTACTGAAAAGTTACCAAACTGTGCATATTTTTTGACCTAGTAATACCATTAGTAGGTTTACATCCCAAAGAGATCAAAGGAAAAGATCACCTATGAACAAAAATATTTATAGCAAAAGAGGATGTCCACAAAAAGTGACTGAACAAATTATGGTATGTGAGGGTAGTGGAATATTGCTGTCCTGTAAGAAATGATGAAAGGAAAGATTTCAGAGAAACCTGGGAAGACTTATATGAACTGATGCAGAGTGAAGTGAACAGAACCAAGAGAACAATTTATACAATAAGAACAACATAGAAAACACAAACAATTTTGAAAGACTTAAGAGCTCCTATCCACATGATGATCAGCCATGATTACAGAAGACTCATGAAGAAACGTGCTCCCCACCTCCTGAGAGAGATGTACTGAGGTGTAGATTGAGACGTATATTGTTTGGACATGGTCAATTCAAAAATTTGTTTTGCTTGACTGTGCATATTTTCTATAAGGGTTTTGCTTTTTTTCTTTTTAAATGGGGGTGGGGAGAAGATAGGAGGGAAAGTGGATTTTTGCTAATTAAAACAAAATTTAATTTTAAAAAAGATCTCCAATGAGGCAGAACCCATTTCTTCTTTATTATTAGAAGGCATTCCTACTCAAGTACAATTTGGACTCAAAGGGCTCCAAAGACCCTTTCTAACTCAGATTTTTTTTTCAAATCTATGAGCTCACCACTCTGGATCCCACTTCTCCATTTGTTAAAAGGAAATGATAATCTATGCACTCCCTCAATTCATACTCACTTTGTGAGCATCAAATGGGATTATACATAGGTGAGCCCTTTGGGAATAGAAGAGGTATTGTCATCCTTTCTCTCCTTTGGTTTCGATCAATAAAAATCCTGATTCTTTCCGATCCAGTGTCCATTGGAGAAGTCAAATGGATAAGAAAAAATTCTCCATAAAAGAATTAATCAATCTTATATTCACTAAATTGGCAAATATGACAAAAGATGGAAATAGTGTTGGTGAACTACCAGGAACACTCATACTCTGGTTTATAGCGGTGAATTGGTCCAATAATTCTGAAATACAAGTTGGAATCAATTCTAAAAAAGTGACTAAAATGTTCATATCCTTTGACCCAGAAGTCCAATTGCTTGGGCATATATCCCAAAGAGGTAAATGACAGAAAGAAAGGTCCCATATATGCCAAAATAGTCATAGTAGTATTTTTTTCTATGATAGCAAAGAACTGAAAACAAAGTGGGTGACAGTGGATTGGAGAGTGGCTGAACAACCTGTGATATATGAATGTAATAGATTATTACTGTGCCAGAAGAAACAACAGGTGGGAAGGATTAAAAAAAAACAACAACAACATGGATTTATATCAACTGATAGAGAGTGAAGCAAGCAGATCCAGGGAAATAACATACACATTTCCAATAATGTAAATGGAAAGAATGATAAAATGAGGCAATGTGTTACATAGTTATAATGACCAAGCTTATCTCTGGAAAAAAGGTAAAGAAATGCACCCTTCTCCTCTCAATGAATGAGAAGCTACGAGTGGGGATGTTGAATAGGCTATCAGATATGGCCAATGTTTTTGTTGGGACAGTTTGCTGAGCAGGGGAGAAGGAGGAGAATATTGGCAAATTACCATGATGTAACAGCAAAAGGCATCACTAAAATTTTAAAAATTAATTTTTAAAAGAGTGAACCAAGGAAATGGTCTCATTCCAATTCCTGAAGCTTAAGTCTTAGCCTAGATGTTGGACTGTGTTTGGCTTTCACGTTGAATCTATGTAATAATCCTAATTCAAGTAAAGTCCACAAATATTTGTTAAGCCCCTACTATGTGCTAGGAACTTATTAAATGCTAAAGATACAAAGAAAAACAAGAAATAGAAACTGCCCTAAGGGACCTCAAAATCTAATTCATCACAATTTTCATGGTTGCCTTTGTACAGTGCTTTAAAGTTTCCAAAGCACCGCCCACACTCTAATCAATTTCATAGTATGTAAGCTCCTTGAGGACAGGAATTATTTCATTTCAGTCTGCATTCCCCATTGCAGCATAGTAGCTGTAACCCTGTCACTTAAGCAATGCTTATTGAATTGAATTAATAATTTGTGTTTAGTTGTTTCTTTGAAATATTGAATAGAGGGGGAAAGAAATTTCTTTCTTTCCATCTTTTGCCTAGAAAGCCCATATTTAATCATATTTCCCTCAAAAGATTTTCCCCCAGAATTGTATAACAGTTGCTATACATATTATCATTAATGCATGCAGTTAATCTCTAATAATCTTTATTTAGAACTAGAAAAGGAATTTCTTGAGGAAAGTAATAGAGTTTAGAATAAATTAGCATGAACCTAGTTTTCACTCAAAACTCAGAGTTTGGTTTAGTTTCCTCAACTATAAAAGGGAGATAAGGACAGCACCCACCTCTCAGGGTTGATATGAGGATCAAAGGAGCTAAAATGACCTGCCCTCAAGAAGTTTCCTCCCTCTCCAGCCCAGGGCTTTGTCAGCTAACACAAACTGTGCATCAGGACTGGACACAGCTCTCTGCCTTTTCCTATCAGCCTGGCCCCCTAGAAGTGATCTACATCTCCCTCACCTCTTGCCCTTTTCATTAGCCCACGTTAGCCTTGACCTTCCATTAGCATAGGTCTGGCTGCAGCTGCCTGCCTGGGAAGAAGTGCCCTCCTGGTGGGCTCCATTCCAGGCCATTGAGTCTCTTGGAGTGAGGTTGCTTCCAGTCACCCAGATGCTGGGGTGGTCAGTTTTATTTGGAGGGGAAGGGAAGAGATTTGGCAAATGTCACCCAAGTCAATGATAAATCAACCCAGTATGTCCCAGGTAGTGTGCCACTCTGTACAGAGTTTCTCTCTTTCAGACAGTTGTGTGGCAACCTTTTCTCTTATTTGAGATTTGTCACTGAATATTTAGTAGGGACCACTTTAATTTTAAGTTTATTTTTCCCAGGGACCAAGGCACTGGAGGCAGAGTATGTCCATGATTCAGGGGTATATTTTTGGTTCTTCTGGTCTTACTATAAGTTTCCAGTAAATATCACTTTATTAAAACTAATTGATGGTGATTGATTAAGTGGTATCGAGTCACTAATAACTCAGTGATACAAGGAAAATACTAATGGTTACTAACAATTAATATTAAGGAGAACACATTGGAATGGGCTCTTGAGTCTATGGCATTAGAGACTGTATAAGGCTACAAACAAAGCAAATGCAAACAGAATAAATATAAGATAAATACAAGGCAGGAAGGGCATTAGCAGTTAAAGGAATCGGGAGAGTTTTCATGTAGCAGAGGGTGTTTTTAGATTTGTTTTGAAGTGAGAAAGGGATTCTATTAGTAGAGACGAGTCTGAAATATACTGCAGGCCTTTGGGATAACTATTGCAAAGACACAGAGATAGGAAATTGAGTGCCAGATATGTGAGGAACATTGAGAAACACAGTTTGGCTAGATGACAGAGTAGGGGGAGTAATGGATAATGAGACTGGAAAGGTAGATTGGGGCCAGTTTGGGAAGGGTATTAAAAGACAGAGGTGTGGATATATTTTGTCCTAGAGGCAATAGGAAGTCATTGAAATTTATTGAGTAGGGGAATGACATGGCCAAATCATTGCTTAAGGAAAATCCCTTTGGCAGCTCTGTGGAGGATGGAGTGGTTGGAAGCAAGGACACCAAATAGGAGACCATTTTACTAATCTAAGCAAAAGGTGATGAGAGTTTGAACTAAGATGGTACCCATGTGAGTAGAGAAAAGTGATTGTATATAAGGGAAGAAATAAGCATTTATTAAGCATCTACTATGTGCTAAGTGCTTTACAAATATTATCTCACAACAACTCTAGGAGGTAGGTGCTAGTATGATCCCATTTTGCAGTTGAGGAAAATGGAGTCAGGAAGAGCTGAGTTCAAATCTAGTCTCAGACATTTACCAGCTGTGTGACTCCAGGCCCAGCATTCTATCTACTACACCACCGAGCTGCCTCTAGGAATGATTCCTATGGGTGAGGGATAGGGTGAAAGTCAAAAAGGCAAGATTTGACAACCAGTTGAATACATAAGGAGAGGAAAAGCAAGAAGTTAAAAGATGATGCTGAGGTTAAGAACCTGGGAACCTGGAAGGACTGTGATGCCTTTTGATTAAAATAGGGAAGTCTGGAAGAAGGTTGGATTTAAGGGAGAAAGGTAATGCGTAGTAATGAAAGGCAGCAAAGCTTGGCTTTAAAGCCAGGTCCTGTGAGTCTGCACCTGTGTCGTCACCTTAGGGCAAGTAATGATGGCCGTTAGTGAAACGCCTAGTGACTTAATAGCCAACACAGTAATTACAAACATTTATATAGTGCTTACTATGTGCCAGGCACTGTGCTGAGTTCTATGATTATTATCTTATTGGATCTTATTTAATTATCACATTTGATCTCTGGGAGATAGATGCTATAATTATCCCCATTTTATAGTTGAGGAAACTGAGGCAAATAGAGATTTAAGTGACATTCCTAGGGTCACACAGTTAATATGTTTGTGATGCTGGATTTGAACTCAGGTCTTCATGAGTTCTGTGCCACTGTGCCACTGTGCCACCTAGCTGTCTTTGACCTATACATGGTAGATTCTTAAAAAAAATGTTTGTTGCATGAATGAATGATTGGGACATAAAGATTAAGAACAAAAAGAAGAACAAATGAAAAACATATCATAGAAAGAGCCGACTGGGAAGGGGCTAGATGTCTGTGTAACTAGTGATAACACCTTCCCTGCCCCCACTCCAGCTCTGATTTCTATGATCCTAAGACACTGAGAGCCAAGAGGAATTTTTTTTCTTTTAAATTTAAGCGAAAATAGAAAGTTCCAAGTCTCCTAACATTCCCCAAGAAACTGCCTCATTACAAAGAGGGTAGGAAATCCTTAGATAAGATCGGTTTATGTAATTGCTAGAATAATTTATTTGGGTGCATAAGTCAAAGATGAAGAGCTGTCAAAGGAGAGGGCTGGGTAATTAAAATGACAGGAACATTGACAAATGACTAAGTAAAGATGGGATGAGCCACTCATTAAACTTCTCGGGGAGGAGCAAGTCAAGATAGGGACCCACAGATCTGGAGGGTAGTGACAGGCATTCAAGTCTGGCCGGGATCCAAGGCTCAGGTGGTGAAGCATCAGCAGAAATGAACCTGCCCTGCTGGGTTGCCCCTCCCTCTCTCTCTCTCTCCTCATTGCAAGCTGGGGAGATGGAGAGATACCAAAGTACTCATCTGCGTGGGAGGCTGCCAAGGAACTGTCACTCTGCAGTTACCAGTGGCAAACTGAAACAGGGCTGGGAGACCTGGACCTTTAGATGGGATGGGTGGGGGTGTCCCAGGAGGGCAGAAGTCTGAAGCATTCAGGATGGAGCTTTGGCTTTAAACTACACATGCCTCACACACACACACACTCTGTGTTTGCACTAGTCATACCCGCAGCTAGAATGGAGGAAGAAGCACCAACAGATCTGGGGGCAGGAGAACTGGGTTGGGATCTCTGCCCTCTTCCTTGCTATGCGACCTTGGGTACACTGACATCACACACTCTGCCTTCACTTCTTTTCTTCCCCTTTAAAATGAGAGAATTGAATGAGATTTTCTCTTTAACTCCGCTATTTACATGACCTTGGGTAAGTCACTTCAGCTCTCTACCCTATTTCGTCCCTTTAAAACCGACAGGGTTGGATGAGATTAGGTGTTTGTAACCTGGGATGCAAAGACCCTCAAAGGGTCCATGGGGAGGTTTCAGGGGTTCAGTAAAATTAGATGGGAAAATACCGCCTCCTTATTTTCAGGAATTAAAATTAATTTAATTAATTTTTAAAAATTTAACTAAATTTAATTAATTAAATTTAATTAATAAATTAAAATTGAGTGTTTCCTTTAAGCATGAATGGAGGAAACAAAACATGAGTCTCAGAGGGCTCCAAAAGCTTCACTGTCAGGATGGACCATTATGCAAGAAAGTTTAAGAACTGCTGAGCTAAATAATGAAGATGTGGAGAATGGTGATAATAGCTAGCATTTAAAGGTGTTTTAAGGTTATAAAATGTTTTATACATCTTAACTCATTTAATCCTCCCAACAACTCTGTGAGGTAAATATTATTATTACCTCTATTTTACAGATGAGGAAACTGAGGCCAAAACAAGTTAAGTGAATTGTCCAAAGTCATGCAGCCATTAAGTATCTGAAGCTGGATTTGAACTCAGACCTTTCTGACTCGAAGTCCAATGCTTTGTGCACTATGGCACCACCTAGCTGCCTCTAGGTGTCCTCCAGGGTCCCTTGCAACTCCAAATCCATTCAATATCATTGTCATTTTGTGCAAGCCACTTTTTTCTGAAGTTCAATTTCTGCAAAATGAGGCCTTATTGATTCCCTTATCCCACTTAGAAAGCCAGTTCTTATATCAAAAAAGGAAAAAAAAGCAAGAAAAGAAACAGTTCATCTGCTTCAGGTACATCAATTGAGTCTAACATTATATGCAGTTTTCTGTACCCATAGTCCTCCACCTCAGCAAAGAAGGGCAGAAAGTCCATTCTCATGTCTCTTCTTTGGAACCATGCTTGGCAAAAATTACGCAGCCCTTGGTTTAATTTATGTTTCCTTGCTCTTTTATGACTGTTCAAAGAGTATAGACATTTTTTTTTTGTTTTCCCAAAGTCCCAGTCTGTACCTAAATCTACATTAAAGTTAAATGAACTGTGTTCTATGTAATAGCCCTCCTGGCTGGTATCCCTCCTGTCATTCTCACCCCCTCTCCAATTCAACCTCCCCATAGCTACCAAATTAATCTTACAGAAACCCAGGTTACTCCTCTGTTCAAAAATCTGCAGTCTCCCTATTGCCTCTAGATCAAAAGAACAACTCCATAGCTTGACCTCTAAAGCCCTGAACACACCGACTCCCACTTTCCCAGCTTTCTTTGGCACTTATCCCGCCATCTGTTTTACATGCCAGTCATATGTTTTCCCAACTTGACACACCAACTGAAGATTCGGTGTTCCTGGATAGGATGAGTTCACTCTGGGCTGGCAATATCTGACTTCCTCATCTCTGCTTCTTAGAATCCTTAACTGGGCTCAGATGCCATCTCTTATGCTACTTTCTCTGCTCAAATGACTTTGTATTTATTCATCTGTGTACACATCATATTATCCCCCCACCTCTTCCAAAACAAAAAAAAAGAATGTAAATTCCTCGAGGGCAGGGACAATTTTGAATCCATATTGAAATCTTTCTTTGCACTCCCCCTCCCAGTGCTTAGAACAGTGCCTAAACTGTTACTAAAGTAAACACTTAATAAATGTTGGCTGAATTGAATTCTCGTTTAATGACATAATTTTTGCATAATAACAATGCAGTTCTTTTCAGATAATAGAAATGAAAAGTTGATTGCTTTCCCTTTAAAAGGGCTTTTCAGTAAGGATCTGAGAACTTTCTAAGCAAAACTGACATAAAGTCTAATACATGGGGGTGGGGGGAGAAACATGAGAGCTATCTTTTATGCCACATGTAAGATATAATTGGTAATTGACTACAGCTAGAGGTGTGCTGAAAAATGTTTAACAACTGGTTCCCAGAACAACTGACAAAAAAGTACCTGCAACACACTTTTAAGTTTAATGTAATTTACTGACATTTCTTCCACCACTTTCTTAATCCTAGGCAATCAACAAAACAATAAACCAACCCCTGATTTGTAGCATTTGCAGATTTCTGAGACGTAAATGTTGAACACTAAAAATTTAACAATCAGCTACAAGTCTGTTCAGGCTGGCTCCAATATATCCCTGGTACAGTCTTCATACATCCACCATGCATATTTTCATTGCTCTTTGGGTCATATTCAATATCAAGTCTTCACAACTGGAGAACTACGCACTTTTTTGAGAACTGAGTTGAACTGAATCTCTAGGACCCTCACACATAAAGTATTTATTTGTTGAATCACAGGATCTCTGAGTTAGAATGGCTATCTGGTCCAACTGGAAGATGAATAAGAATTCTACAGTCAGTGGTCTCCTAGACTGCTTTAAGGTCTAGAGAGAGGGGTAGCCCACCTCATCCTGAGGCAATCTATTCCACTTTGGTATCTCTCTCATTGTTAGGAAGTTTTTCCTAATATCAAGCCTAAATCTCCCTCTCTGATACTTCTACCTATTGGTACTAGGTTTGACCTCTCTGGCCATTATCCATTTGAAACTCTTTTCCTACCACCATCTATCACTCAGTAACTTCTCTCTCTCTGAGATTCATTTAGTCCCTATCTATACACAATCAAGATTCTGGTAGTTGTTATCCACTGATCCCCAGAACATCCTCAATCCTTACACAATGAGCTCAGTGCCTGGCTCATAGTCTTCCTTTCCTACCCCTTGATTTCTGCAATGAGTCCTAGAGGACTTGACATATACTTTAATATTTCCCTAAGCACCCTAATTTCCCAGTCCCTCAACTTTCTCATTGCCTGTGACCTTCTCCTCAGCTGCACCCAGAGATGGTCATACTCTTGACCTTGCCATCACTCATTTGTGTTCTAACTCCAAGTTCACAAACTCTAAAATGCCTTTATCTGATCATAATCTCTGATCAGTCCCCCTTTCTCTCTGTCTTACAAGCCCTAAGCTTTTTCTTCATCCTTACCATCACAATCCCTCAACCCTTTAGGTCTTTCCCAGACCATCATTCAATTCAGCCAATATTTATTGTGTTAATTTTAGTAACAGTATAAGCACTAACTATACTCTCCTCCCTTTGCCATCATGACCTGTTCTCACTCTTTCCATCTGGCTATTCTTTCTCAGTATCCTTGCTGGAGCTTCATCCAGATCATGCCAGTTAACCATCAATATGTGCATAAGTATTTATTAAGTGCTTACTATGTGCAAGACATTGTGCTAAATGCTCGAAAATACAGACACAAGCAAAAAGAAAACAGTCCCTGCCATCAAGGAGCTTACATTACTCATGTAAGCATTTAGAGATATAAAATGTCTCCTAAGAATTGCTTTTGCTGCATCCCATAAGTTTTGGTTTGTTGTCTCAATATTGCCATTCTCTTGGATGAAGTTATTGATTGTTTCTATGATTTGTTGCTTGACCCACTCATTCTTTAGGATTAGATTATTTAGTTTCCAATTAATTTTTAGTCTATTTTTCCATGGCCCTTTATTACATGTAATTTTTATTGCATCATGATCTGAAAAGGATGCATTTAATATTTCTGCCTTTTTGCATTGGATTGTGAGGTTTTTATGCCCTAGTACATGGTCAATTTTTGTGTAGGTGACATGTACTACTGAGAAAAAGGTATATTCCTTTCTATCCCCATTAAATTTTCTTCAGTAGTCTACCATATGTAATTTTTCTAAAATTCTATTCACCTCCTTAACTTCTTTCTTGTTTATTTTGTGGTTAGATTTATCTAATTCTGAAAGGGGTCGTTGAGGTTCCCCACTAGTATAGTTTTGCTGTCTATTTCTTCCTGTAACTCCTTTAACTTCTCTGCTAAGAATTTGTATGTTAAACCACTTGGTGCATATATGTTCAGTAATGATATTACTTCATTGTCTAAGGTCCCTTTTCACAGGATGTAGTTTCCTTCCCTATCTCTTTTAATTAGATCTATTTTTGCTTTTGCTTTGTCTGAGATCAGCATTGCTACCCCTGCTTTTTTTTTACTTCAGCTGAAACATAATATATTCCACTCCAGTCTTTTATCTTTACTCTGTGTATGTCCCTCTGTTTCAGATGTGTTTCTTGGAAACAACATATTGTAGGATTATGGTTTTTAATCCACTCTGCTAACCATTTTTGTTTTATGGGAGAGTTCATCCCATTCACATTCACAGTTATGACTACTATCTGTGTCTTTCTCAAGGAGCTTACATTTTAATGGAGGAAGATGACACAAAAGGGAGCTGAAATGTGGAAGATGAAAAGGGCAGTATTCCTGCAGGGACATAGTGACAAAGTGCAGAGAATGAAAAATGGTTGGGCTGGGCCTTTCCTCAAAATAGAAGCCTTGAGACAAACTTACTAATGAGAGAAGGGGCTTTTTTGGAGTGGAGGAAGAAGGCATCTGAAGTATACTGTGGATGTCTCCCAAGACTATATCCTGGCCCCTTTTCACTTCTATTTCTTCACAAACTTGCTTGGTGATCTCATCAGCTCCTATGGGTTCAATTATTAATTCTACCCAGATGATTTTCAGACCTATTTGTCCAATCCTAACATCTCTCCTGACCTCCAAGTCTCTCATCTCCAATTGCTCATTGGATATCTCAAGCTGGATGTCCCATAGACATTTTATATATATGATTTTATTTTTCCTTAATTACATGTTAAAACAATTTTTAAAACTTTTAAAAAAGTTTGAAGTTAAGAATTCTATCCCTTTCTCCCTCCCCTCACCCCTCTCTGAGATGGTAGGCAATCCAATATAGGTTATGCATGTGCAATCAATCCCAGAGACATCTTAAACTCAACATGTCCAAAATTAATCTCATTATATTTCCTCCAAAACCCTCCCCTTTCCCTAATTTTCTTGTTACTGACAAAAGTACCACCATCTACCTAGTGACCCAGGCTCACAACCTACATGGCATCCTCTACTCCTCACTCTCTCACCTCACATAGACAACCAGGTGCTAAGTACTGTGGTTTCTGCCTCCATAGAATCTCTCCTATGTGACCCCTTTTCTGATACTGCTGCCACCCATCACCTCACACTTGGATTATTGCAGTAACCCACTGGCTGGTCTGCTTGCCTCAAATCTCTCCCCACTCCAGTCCATCTTCCATTTAGCCTCCAAAGTGATTTTCCTTAATCTACATCTGACCATGTCACCTCCCTCCCCATTCAATAAATTCCAGTGGCTCCTGATCACCTTCAGGATCGAATATAAAATCCTGATTCTGGGCATTTTTGCTGACTGATTGCCATTCCTGGAATTCTCTCTTTTAATCTCTGCTTCGTGCCTCCCTTGGCTTTATTGACATCTCAACTAAAATTCTACCTTCTGCAAGAAGCCTTTCCCAATCCTCTTAGTACTAATGTCTTCCCTCTACTGACCATCTCCAATTTTCCCTCTTTCCATCTTTTTTCTGTGCTAGTTGTTCGCATGTTATCTCCCCCATTAGACTGTGAACTCTGGAGGACAGGGACTGTTTTTTTGTCTTTTTATCCCCAGAATTTAGCAATGACTGACACATAGTAGCATTTCAGAAATGCTTATTAACTTGATTTGACTTGAGTAGGCAGGGAGAGGCATGGAGTAGGGGTAGGGGGGAATCATTAAAGATCTCAGGAAGAAGGTAGCATTTAAACTGATTTTTTTAAAGGAAACCAGAGTAGCTAGGTGGTGCACTGGCCTTCTAGGTCCTTGGGTTCAGCCTTTTGACTGAGTCCAAGTTTTATAGAAGAAATCCTTTTATTAAGGGGACTTGTTCTGTGAAATTTGAATTCAGTCAAAGAAATGCACTTGAGGACCTAGAGGGCCACATGTGGCCTCCAGGCTGCAGGTTCCCCACTCCTGGGATAGAACATTGGGTTTGGAATCAGGAAGATTCAGCCTCACCTGAGTTCAAATCCCTCCTCAGACACTTACTACCTGTATGACCCTGTGTAAATCACTTAACTCTGATTGTCTCAGTTCCTCATCTGTAAAATGAGCTGAGAAGGAAATGGCAAACTAATACCTTTGCCAAGAAAATTCCAAATAGGGTCATGAAGAGTTGGACGTGACTGAAATGACTCAATAACAAAAGGCATTCTAAGGGGTAAGAGGTGAGGGGGACCATATTCCTGGAATGAGGTATGGCTAGGGAAAAGGCATAGGAAAAAGGGAATGGACTGTCATATATGGGGAATAGGAAGAAGGCCTGACTGATCCATCTGTAGAATTTGTAAAGGGGAATAATGTTTAGTTAGGCTATAAAGGTAGATTTGGGCCAGGCTGTAAAGATCTTTAAATACCAAATAGAAAGGTTTATATTCATTCCTAGTGGTTGTATAGACCTATTGTAGCTTACTGAGTAGGAAAGTAACACGGTCAGATCTGTGTTTTAGGAATATCATAAAAAGATTCTCCCCAAAGACGCTGGAATCACAGAATCACACAATCATAGGATTTGAGACCAGAAAGGCTTAGTCTTACCCGAACACAAAAGGAATGTCCACTGTAGTATACCTACCAAGCATTCACCTAATCTTGTTTCTTTTCATTTCTTATAACACCTTCTGGGAAGCACCTTCTCCAAATTTCAAGCAGCAATCATCTTCATCTTGGCCTGTGTCACTGGGGAGCAATAGGGAATTCCCTATGTTGCCCCAGACTGATACAAGTCCCTGACCTGAGCAGGGAGTATGAAATTATGTCCAGAATATTAAGTACTTACCACAAGCCAAGCACTCTGTGACATGCTGGGGGTACAAATTTAAAAATTGAGATAGTTTCTGCTCTTTTGGGGCTCACACTTTAATTGGAGAAGACAACCTACAAAGGACAATTTAGCACACAGAAAGACCCAGAGGTCCTAGGATGCAGCTGTGGTGCAGATGGCAAGACCCCATTTGCCTCCATGGGAGGTAGCCCTGTCCAGCCAATCAGGGCTTCCTCAGATCACCCCTGCTAGACTAATTTAATAAATGTTTGCCCTTGTTGTCCACTTCATTTTAACCCAAGAGAAAATGAAGTACAGACAGTAAAGAAGGATTCTACTACAGCAGGAGTCAGAAGCATGGACAAGGGACTTCATCAGTTTCGACAACCATGGAAGAAAGATAATCATGAATACATTCCCCTCCACCTCCATCCCCAAGGGGATATTTTTGGAGATCAAATGAAAGAACGGACGTAACAGTGCCTTGCAAAATGCAATATGAATCAAAGCTGTTACTAGTAAGCAAAGTCCAAGATGGGGTGAGAACCCAGAACTAGTCTTATGAGAGCTTTCTCTCTTGAGTGGTCTACTTATCTTCTGTTTCCTTTCTCTCTGCCTTCTATTTTCCAATTCTCCATCTCCCCATCCCAACCACCCCCAGTCCAATCTCACCCATATCCTGTTCCTCAAAGAAAACTGTAATGACGTTGGAGATTAAAAAGGATTTCATTCTTCTTGTCCCCCCAGCAAGGGAAAGAAGGGGGGGGAGAAGCCACTGTTTATTTTGGATAGAGAAATAAAGAAACTCTTTCTGAAGACGAATACCAGAGCCTTTTGGTTTATCACTGAAGAACTACTGAGCAAAACAAATACAGAACCCATTAAGCATTTATGTGATTTTTACCCAGCTATAGTTCCCATTTCCCATCATCTCTACAGCTCCCCACAGTCCTCGGGCATGGAGGGGTCAGAGTTTTATTGGGCAAACCCAAGGAGTGAAAATACACAGATAGAGAAGGGGATAGGGGGACTAGGGGACGAAATACAATTCCTTTTGACTTTGTAACACCTCATTCCATCCCTGTTCTCATGATCATTAAAAACAGTGCCTGTTGGGACTTGAAATGAAGTTACATGATGGGGAGGGGGAGGGTAGTAGAAGAAAGGGAGGGGGAAGCCAAGATTTTTTTTTTCCTGTCCTCAGGGCAGAATTTCTGCTAAGAGATTCATCTGGGAGTCTCCGCTTTTCTCTCTTTCAATAGCCACAGCCAGGCTTCCGGGAAATGAAGCTTAGGAATGTCCCTTCAATTTTCTGTTGTGTACTAGGCTTTTTTTAAGGGAAAAAAATATACAAAAATCTCCCAATACTTAATGATTTTTGATTATCTTAGTGGCAAGCTCGCAAGTCAGGATTGGTTTCTGTCCCTGACTTATTCTTTGAAGAACATTCATCCCTCTCTGACTTTGTTTCCCCACTAGTAAAATAGAGGCTCTTGTCACCATGTCAGGGGACTGAAGAAGACTGAACCTGTCTAGCAAGTCAAGTTAAGTCAAATCAGTATTTATTAAGCAGGCAGTCAGTCAGTAAACATTTATCAAGCACATAACTATATTCCAGGCACTGTGCTAAGTGCTGAGAATAAAAAGAAAAGCAAAAACAGTCCCTATTTTACTGGAATAGCTGAGGATTCATATTGATTCAACATGAACTTAATGGATGTGTAGCTCGGATTCTATCTAGACCTCATCTGAGAGCCGAGCTTGCTGTCTTGGAAGCATCCCTCTGCCTACCCCTACCCGGCACCCAAGAAGCCTCTGAGGCTAACTGTATGTATGTAACATGCACACTACTCCAATCCAGTGACACTGGCCTTTAGGCTACTCCACGAACAAGACCCTCCATCTCTCAGCTCTTTCTGACTGTCCCTCTTGCCTGGAATGCCTCTTCTCTGACAAATGGCCTCCCTGGCTTCCTTTATATCTCAACTAAAATCTCACTTCTACAGGAAGCCTTTCCCAACCCCTCTTAATTCCATTGCCTTCCTTCTTTAATTACTTCCTATTTATCCTGTATATAGCTTCTTTTGTATATATTTGTTTGCATGTTGTCTCCCCCATTAGATTGTAAGCTTCTTGAGGACAGGAACTGTCTTTTGCCTCTTTCTGTACCCCCAGCACTTAGCACAATGCCTGGCACATAGCAGGTACTTAATAAGCGTTTATTGATTGATTGACAGTTGTAGGGGCAGAAATAAAGCAGATGGAATAGCCAGAGGGTGCTGGGAATTAGGTTAAGGTTAGAAACAAAGGGATAGAATGGCAGCTGGAGGAGGGATGCACTAAGATCGCCCTTAGGTTCAATCCCCCTTTCCAAAAGCAATGAGTCAGGTATGGCAAGAGTCAATTGGAGGTGAAACCTCCAGTTTCAGAGTTTCATCCTGTGAAACCCAATTGAAAAATCACTGACCTTAGATTCTGATAAGACTTGGATGACATTCAATTAGTCCTTAGCCAGAGGAATCATTGTCTAAGTTCAAAATATTATTGGATGCATTGGAAAGGTTTTCCAATTGCATCATTGAGGAGTTATGGTTGAATCAACCAAATTGGGGACATTTGAACATAGGGACATCTGTCACTCTGACAGTGACTAAGGCTGAATCTTTATACCTTGAGCTGTGTCCTTAATCTCCTGGGTTTAGAGTGTGTCTGTATTCTTGAAGTGGGCAGCCTACATCTAGGACAGAGGTTCTCAACTTTCTTTGGGTTGTGATCCTTTTGGTAATCTGGTGAAGCAGGTAGACCATTTCTCTGAATGATTTCTTTTTTTTATTAATTTATTTTGATTTATCAATAATCACTTCTTTATGCTTTGAGTTTAAAATTTTTCTCCCCCTTCCTCCCCACCACCCTCCCCAAGATGGCACATAATCTGATATAGGCTATACATTTACGTTCATATTAAAAATATTTTCACACTAGTGATGTTGTAAGTAGAAATTAAAACCAATAGGAGGAACCATCAGAAAGAGGAAACAAAACTCAACAGAAGAGAAAAAAATTGGCAATTTGGCTTCCATAGTTCTTTCTTTGGGTGTGGGTGGCATTTTCCATCACAAGGCTCTGGAGATGTCTTAGATCCTTGTATTGCCAGGAAGGGTCAAGTTTATCAATATTAGTCATCATGCAACATGGCTGTTATTGTGTACAAAGTTCTCTTGGTTCTGCTCACTTCACTCAGAATCAGACCATACAAGTCTTTCCAGGGTTTTCTGAAGTCATCCTGTTCATCATTTCTTATAGCACAATAGTACTCCATCACATTCATATACCACAACTTGCTCAGCCATTCCCCAATTGATGGGCATCCTCTCAATTTCCAATTCTTTGCCACCACAAAAAGAGCTGCTATGAATATTTTTGTACATGTAGTCCTTTTCCCGTTTGTGTGATCTCTTTGGGATATAGCCCTAGAAGTGCTATTTATGGGTCAAAGGTATGCACATTTTGATAACCCTTTGGGCATAGTTCCAAATTGCTCTCCAAAATGGTTGGATCATTTCACAACTCCACCAACAATGCATTAGCGTTCCAATTTTCCCACATCTTCTCCAACATTTATTATTTTCCTGATTTGTCGTGTTGGCCATTCTGATATGTGTGATATGGTACCTCAGAGTTGTTTTGATTTGCATTTCTCTGATCAATAGTGATTTAGAGCATTTTTTCATGTGACTATAGATGGTTTTAATTTCTTCATCTGAGAACCGTTCATATCCTTTGACCATTTATCAATTGGGGAATGACTTGTATTCTTATAAATTTGACTTAATTCTCTACATATTTTAGAAATAAGGCCCTTATCAGAGAGACTGGTTGTAAAAATTCTTTCCCAATTTTCTACCTTCCTTCTAATCTTAGTTGCATTGGCTTTGTTTGTGCAAAAACTTTTCAGTTTAATGTAATCAAAATTATCTATTTTGCTTTTCATAATGTTCTCTGTCTCCTGTTTGGTCATGAATTCTTCTGTTCTCCATAGATCTGACAGGTAAACTATTCCTTGCTCTCCCAGTTTGCTTATAATATCAACCTTTATATCTAACTCATGGACCCATTTTGACTTTATTTTGGTATATGGTGTGAGATTTTGGTCTATGCCTAGTTTCTGCCATACTCTTTTCCAGTTTGCCCAGCAGTTTTTTCAAAGAGTGGCTTCTTATCCCAGAAGCTGGGGTCTTTGGGTTTATCTGATTTCTTTTTTTAAATTAATTTATTTTGATTTATCAACAATCACTCCCATATGTTTTTGAGTTTAAAATTTTTCTCCTCCTTCCTCCCCACCACCCTCCCCAAGATGGTGCTCAGTCTGATATAGGCTATATATATACATTCTTATTAAACATTTTCAGATTAGTGATGTTGTAAGTAAAAACTAGAACCAATAGGAGAAACCACCAGAAAGAGGAAGCAAAACTCAACAGAAGAGAAAAAAAAATAGCAAATAGTATTCTTCAATCTACATTCAAATTCCATAGTTCTTTCTTTAGATGTGGAGAGCATTTTCCATCACAAGGCCTTTGGAGATGTCTTAGATCCTTGTATTGCTGGGAAGAGTTAAGTTTATCAATATTAGTCATCTCACAATGTGACTATTATTGTGTACAACATTCTCCTGGTTCTACTCACTTCACTCAGCATCAGACCATACAAGTCTTTCCAGGTTTTTCTGAAGTCAGCCTGTTCATCATTTCTTATCTGAATGATTTCTTCAAATACATACATATATGTATACGTATATATATATGTATATACATATATATGTGTGTGTGTATATATATATATATAATTATGAAGGAGGCCAATTATGTTGAAATACAATTGCCAATATATTTTTAAAAACAAGTACATGGATCCCAGGGTAAAAGTTCCTGGTCTAAGAGAATCGGTGGGAGAACAGCTTCATTCTATTACATATTATCTTATTCTTTTTGTTAATTCTATACAACAATACCACATTCAGTTGTGTATGTCCATCTTCTTATGAGGGTGGCTATCTCAGTTATGCCAAGGTGAAATACAGAACCAGGGCTTAGTACAATATAGCATATTCAAGAAAGAGGTGGGGTCTTCTGGTCTGTGGGGGTTTAGAGCTATTCTGCTTGGGTGAATGGGTGAATCCACATTAACTACACCTCTTAAGCTAATGATATGAACATGGTCATCCAAAAATGTCAAAAATGAGGGATAGAAAGTCATTCACTTTTTTGTGGAAAACTTTGTGCTTTCTCAAGGGCTCTCTCTGGATCAAGGTGGAGCATATGACAGAGTGAACATGGGACTTTATGTAAGACAATGTAAGGAAAAAATTTCTAACATGAATTTCAACATGTTTCTTTCCATCTTTCCCCCATTGTTCCTGATTCTGTCCTCTGGAGCTAAGGAAAATCAGGCTAATCTCTCCTCTTCCCCATAGAATCCATTCAAATACTTGAATATAATTGTGTGTCCTTTGTGGTCTTCTCCAGGATAAACACAACTAATTCCTTCCAATGGCCATCATATCATTAATTGTAGGTCCTTTACTCATCTGGTTGCCTTCCTGTGGGCACTCTCTAGCTTATCAATGTCCTTCTTGAACTGTGGTGCTCAGAATAGAACATGATATTCCAAGTGTGTTCTGACTAGAGTGGATAACAGAGACTCTAAGACTTTCTTATTCTGGCGAGCTCTCCTGATCATAAATCAGCCCAAAATCACAGCAAGATTTTGGACGGCCATGATATGCTGCTAAGTCAGATGGATTTTGCATGTCACTGATCAGTTTTCTTGCCCATAAAATAAGGAGGCTGGGCTTGCTAATCTCTAAGTCAACAAAGTCAACAAGCATTTAATTAAGCAAGCTCACTGTGCAAGGCAGTGAGTGTATCAGATAGACAAACAGAAAGGAAGATAGATAGACACAGATAGATAAATAGAAAAATGGATATAGTCAGATGATAGAAATAAATAAATATAGACAGATGGATAGATGATAAAGATAGATAGACATACAGATGACTGATAGATGAATAGACATATGGATAGACAGACATATAGTGATAGGAAGATAGATTGATAGAGATAGAAAGGAAGATAGACAGATAAATAAATATGCAGGTATATACAGAGATCACTTATAAAATGCTTACTATGTGCCAGACACTATGCTAAGTTCTAGGGATACAAATAGAGTACTAGCCAACAAGACAGTCCTTTCCCTCAAAAAACATACATTCTAATAAAGGAGACAATACGTAAAAGGGTGTTGGGAAGGGCAAGAAGCTGTGTGTTGTTATAGTGTGAAGATGGCTAATAAGTGGTATGGAGGAATGAGCTCCCAGGGATATAAGGCAATGAGTCCAAACACTCTTAGCAGATGAGAAGGCAAAGGACATGATAGGAAATGGTCAGTCCTTTAAAAGTCTACAGTGTGAGCTGTACTTTCTTCCTCCATGTGGTTGGTCTTTTTTTGATGTAGTCCCATGTTTTGGGGGGTGAAGGGATAGACAGTAGGAAATGTAAATGATGAACAACCAGAAGGCTTTGGTTTCACCTGTCCTTTCACCTAGAAAAGGCCCACTCACTAGAAGAGACTAAAGTATATGCTCAGTCTGTTTGTCAACATGTATTTATTAAGTACTTACAGTGTGCCAGGTACAGTGTAAAGTGCTAGGAATATAAATACAAGTTAAAAAAAAAGGCCGTATCTAGTCTCAAGAAGCTTGCATTCTAATTGTGGAAGACAGCATATAAAAGGAGGTTGAAAAGAGAATGACAAAGTGTCCAACTCAGGAGCATGATGGAGATGTCCAGTGGAGTAAAGCCTGACCTCCTCAGCTCCCAGAAATACTCCCCAGTCCAGCAGATGAGAATGGGGGGTGTAGGCTCCCCCCAGGATGGATGGATACATTTTAACATTTCTTACTTCAGGGCTGCTTCTCCCCAGCTTCCACTTAAGATGGTGCCATACTGCTCACAACTTCTGCAGAGCCCTGAATGTCAGCTATTCTACAGGGGTGAGAAAAGTACTTTATATGTCTTAGAGTAGGGCCATGCACTGAGGGCTCAATAAACATGCATAGACTAACAGATCCTATGAGAATAGGAGGTTCCATTAGGGAAAATCTACAAAGTGCTTTGAGCTCCTTAGGCAAAGGTCCAGTACGAATATTGCATTTCTAGTGTGAATGACAAACAGCTGGGTACATCAACTCCCACTAGGAAATAATGGTTATTTAAACTTTCCTCCCAGGCTCTACTATGTGAAGCTTTTATTGGATCAAGTACACACTGGTCTTTTATCTGAGCAACCAGATCTGGCAAAACTAGCCAGTACTTAGTGTTTTTGTTTTTCCCCTGTTTCCTTGAAAATATGGAATAGGTTGGGAATAGACCCTGCTCCCCAATACATTGTTATTCAACAGTCACTTAACAAGTCTTTATTTTAATGAGGACCTGCTATGTTCAAGGCACTGGTGAGCATAAAAAGATGAAAAACAACCTGGCCCTGATATTCTCTGTTCTAAGGCCCCTCCCAGCCCTGACATCCCCTGTTCTAAGACCCCTCCCAGCCCTGACATGCCCTATTCTGAGATCCCTCCCAGCTCTGATATCCCCTGTTCTGAGGCTCCTCCCAGCTCTGACATTCCCTATTCTAAGGCCCCTCCTAGGTCTCACATTCTGTTTGGAGATCACTTCAAACTCTGACAGTTTATGTTCTACAACATTATGAGATTCTATTATAGATAGAGATTTTTGATGTAGTTAGAGATATATATGTTTAAGTTCATCTCTCTGCCTAAAGCAGACTCACACCAAACCCATCCAGCTTCGGATAGCGTCTGCCTTTTGCTGTATACAACTTTCTTCAGCAAACTATTCTGCTGTCTAAACAGCATCGAGATCTCAAAGTTCTGTCTAATATCTCTTCATTTCAAACATGCTTTTTTAGATATGCATTCCAAAACAATATGAGTAACTTTTCAGATTTCTCCTAGATGTAGATATAAGTATAGTTGTAGGTGTGAGCATATTGTGGTCATAATAGACTTACAGGCTTCCTTTTAACTTTGTTTCAGTATTTCTGGTTTCCTCATGGCGTCATTGGCTTCTATTTGGTCAACTCTAAGTTTTTGGATTTTGTTGGGTGGGCAAGGTTTTGCATGTCTTATGCCAAACTGTTAATTCCCTTTCCAGTTCTTCTCTTCCATAGCTCTCATTTCTTTTCCATTTTTTCCTCAAGGGCTCTGATTTAATTAATAAAAATACTCTATTCCTTAAACTCTTGCTTTACCTCTTCCAGGAATTGTTGTTGAATGTGTGCCCAAGCTGGCTTTTTTTTTTTTTGGCAAGGCAATTGGGGTTAACTTGCTCAGTGTCACACAGCTAGTGTCAAGTGTCTAGTCGGCAAGCTGATTTGAACTCAGGTCCTCCTGACTCCAGGGCTGGTGCTCTATCCACTGCATCACCCAGTTGCCCCTCAAGCTGTTTTTCTTTTCTTTTTCTTTTTTTTTTTGGTGAGGCAATCAGGGTTAAGTGACTTGCCCAGGGTCACACAGCTAGTAAGTGTCAAGTATCTGAGGCTGGATTTGAGCTCAGGTCCTCCTGACTCCAAGGCCAGAGCTTTATCCACTGCACCACCTAGCTACCCCTCAAGCTGTTTTTCTTAAAGGCTTTGCTTGTAGATGTTTTGGAATCATTCTCTTTTTCGGAGTTTGTATCCTGAGCGTCCTTGTTACCTTGATAGTTTTTTATAGTCTGGTTATTTTTGGTGTGTTTATCCTTCTAGACTACTTCCTGAATTCAGGCCAGACTCTGGGCCCATCTGGAGGGAATGTCTGGGCTGGAGCTGTTGTTGTTTTCTTCGGGGCAGTTGGCTTATTCCACGATTTCAGGGATAGGCTGAGGACCTGAAAGCTTTCAGTGGTCCCAGAGTGTTTTGACCCAGAGCAATGTCTGAGCAAGCCTGGTCTGAGTTTTGCAAGTTCCTGACCTAGGTGTAGGTCTGAGTAAGAGGTCTGGAGTTTTGTCTCTTGTTTCAGTAGCTGGTCAGTCACTATTAGCAAGCAGGAAAGCTCTGCTGGTGAATGACAATGTCAGAATGTCAGAATTTCATCTGAGATTCCTGCTTTGGGCTGGTAGCTAAAACTGAGAGTGTGTTCTCTTCTGGGCTCAGATCCACCCAGCTACTGCTTGCTTCTGAACTAGATCCTTGCTTGGCACACAGCCTAAGACCTTCAACTGCTCCTTGTCCTGGAACTAGCCCTGGACATAAGTTCCCTCCTCAGGCCTTAGTGGGTGTCAAAGCTGCCAGTGGGCACCTGTTCTTACAACCTATAAATGCTCAGGGTGCCCCAGTATGGTTCTAGGATCTTTTCTTGCCAGTGGGCACAGTCTTGGTTCTTTTTTAGTCACTGGGAGCTGGAATACTCCAAATAGTACTCTCTTTCTTAGACCCTTCCTCGGTGTCTCCCTCTGCTCACCTGCCTGGAAAGACAAGTCAGTGTGACTTTTTCTTGGATTTACCAACCAGAATTCAGTCTACATATTCTCTAGATCTTTGTGAAGGAGTTTTGGGAGGGGAAGAGAAGTCCAAGTGTTCTTTTTCTTTCTCCTCTACCATCTTGGCTCCACCTCTGTCCTTTTGGACTCATCTAATTTTAAACCTGGACTGTCTCTTACAGTTTATCTAGTCCAACATTCTAACTTTACAAATGAGGAAACTAAGGCCCAGAGAGGAAATATTCTGTCTTACCTAAGATCACAAAATTATCTTGAACTTGAATTAATCCACTTTAATCGCCAAATCTGATGATCTTTACTCCATACTCATCCTTCTTGACCTGTCTGCTCCATTGGACACTGTTGTCCATCCTCTCTTCCTGGCTACTGTCTCTTCTCTGGATCTTTATGGACATCACCTTTTCTTCATTTGCCTCCTACTTGTCTGACTGTTTTTGCTCAGTCTCCTTTACTGGCTCATGTAATCTCAGTCCCCCTAACTGTGATTATCCTCCAAAGTTCTGTCTCAGGTCCTCTTCCCTTCTCCTTTTACAATTTTTCTTGGTAACCTCTTTGGCATCTATGGGTTTAATTATCATCTTTATGTAGAAGACTTCCACATCTATTTATCCAGCCCATGTCACTTCAATGAGATTAGATCCCACATCACCAATTACCTATTGAATATTTCAAACTTGACAATTTTAACTCAATACATCCAAATCTAAACTCATTATTATCCCTCATCCTTTAAATGTCTCCCCTTTCAAACTTTCCTTTTTCCATCAAGGGTACCGCCATGCTTTCAACCTCTCAGTTTCATAAGCACACATTATACTGGGCTCCTCACACTCTTTCTCCCTACATATCCAACAAGCTGACAAATCTTGACATTTTTACCTTCCCAATATCTCTCACTTCTGGCCCTTTCTCTCCATTCATACAGCTCCCACCTTAGTTCAGGCCCTCATCACCTCTCACCTACATTATTGGAAGAGCCACCTAATTGGTCTCTCTCCCCTTCAATACATCCTATATGCTGTTGCCAAAGTAATTTTGCTTAAACATAGATCTCATCAGGTGACCCTCCCCTATTCAATCAACTCCAGAGGTTTCCTATAGCTTCTAGGATAATGTATAATCTCCTCTGATTAGCTCTCAGAGTCCTTCATAACCCAGTCCCAATCTATCTTTCCAAGTTCATGTGGCTTTAATGCCCTTTCTGCACTCTTCAGTCTAAATAAACGGCCACTTCTGGGTTTTCCACTCTTGACCCTCCATCTCCTCTCTTCTTGTCCTTGCCCTAATTATCCCCTTTGCCTGGAATGGACACCCTCTTTGCCTCCATCTCACTGAGTCCTTCTCTTTATTTTTTAATTTAATTTGTTTTTTTTGCTTTTTGGTGAGACAATCAAGGTTAAGTGACTTGCCCAGGGTCACACAGCTAGTAAGTGTCAAGTTTCTGAAGTCAGATTTAAGCTCAGGTCCTCCTGATTCCAAGGCCAGAGCCCTATCCACCGCACCACCTAGCTGCCCGAGTCCCTCTCTTTAAGATGCAGTTCAGGCGCCTTCTTCTGCATGAAGCTTTTCCCGTGCTAGCATCCTCCCTCTCAAACAACTTTGTATTGAACTACTTTGAATATATTTGTATTTATTTGTCTTAAATTTAAGCTACCTGAATATATACATATCTGTGAATACATTTTGTTGTCATTGAATCATTTTTTCAGATGTGTTCAACTCTTTGTGACCCCATTTGGGATTTTCTTGACAAAGATACTAGAGTGGTTTGCCATTGCCTTCTCCAGCTCATTTTACAGATGAAGAACTGAGACAAATGGGGTTAAGTGACTCCACAGGGTCTCTAAGTGTCTAAGGCTGTACTTGAACTCACAAAGAGGAGTCTTCCTGACTCCAGGTTTGGCACACTATTTATTCACTATGCCACCTAGTTGCCCATGTGTATATATACATCTATTTTATACATATATGTGTGTATAAATAGACATATACGTATATGTGTGTGTATATCCTTGCTATCTCTCCATTAGAATGTAAGCTCTTTGTAAGTGGGTTAATTTCATTATTTACACTTGTATACTCAGTGCCTAGCTCAGTGCTGGTACAAAGTAGATACTTAAGAAATGCTTATTGGTTGATTGATTGCCTGCCTCTTTTGGTCTGAAGTGGAATTTGGAAAGGCAGGAGCAGATCAAAAGCTCATTTTTCTTCCTTCTTTTTCAATCTTTGTTGCAAAGGGTAGCTATTGTGGGGAGGGGGTGGCGGAGAAGTAGGAAGGAACATATTTGGAAATGAAAAATGAAATGTATAAAAAAATGTAGAGGCAGAACCAGGAGAACCATTTATACAACAATAACAACAACATGATAGAGACAAACAACTTTGGAAGTCATAAGACTTCTGGTCAATGCAATGACCATTCATGCTTCCCAAGGATCCGAAATGAAGCATTATACCTACCTCCTGACAGACAGGGTATGGATTCAGGGTGCAGAATTTTGTATATAAATATATTCTATATTAGCTTATATAATATCTAATACATAATTAGATGTTACATTATATGTTTCACAATTACATTATGTATATACCCAATACACACGCACAAATAAACACTGTCAATGAGGAAATTTGCTTTTCTTGACTGTGTATATTTCATGCAGGGATTTTTTTTTCCTTTTATATTTATTTCAGTGAGATGAGGATAGAAGGGAGAAAAAAGTGTATATATATATATATCTGCTAATTAAAAATAGAAAAGATAAGAAAAAACAGGCACAGGGAAAAAAGTGTTTAACTAGTTAGCACCTTACATCCCTCGGTTCTTTTCAATATGTCTGGCCAGACTCTGTGCACTTCTGGAGGGAATGTCTGGGCTGGATCTGTTGCTACTTTCTTGGGGTATTTCTGGCATACTGAGAATGAAAGTCTTTCCCAATTGGGAAGCAGTGTGATGAAATGAAAAGCCCTTGGGAATTAGAGACAAAGGGACAGTATTCAGTCCCAGTTCTGCCACTAATACGGATAAGTCTCCTCACCTCACTGGACTTTAGTTTCCCCATCTGTAAAATGAGGGGAGTTGGACTAAATGACCTCTGAGATCTCTTCCAGCTCTCAATCAAACCAGCCAAGATTGTCTGGTGAGATCCTTGGATGGAAAGGTCTCAATAGCACCATCTACTGGAGGAGACATAGACTTCCCCTGAAATTACCACCAAGAGGATAATTCTGGCTGGATCTCTAGCCTTAAAGATGGGCAAGGAGTCTTATAGTCATTTGTACAAACCTTTCTTTTTAACTATAAGGAACATTAGGTGTAGAGAGGGGAAGCCACTCAATATTGAACACCTACTAAGTCGCAGTTGAACCAAGGTCCATTTAATTCCAAACCTAGTTCTCTTTTCATTATCCCCAGGGATGTGCTGGTAAATATTTAACAAAAAGGCCTTTGAAACAAACAGAAAAAAAAGGACATATGACATCTTTTTAACTTTAATGTATGTGATTGACATTTTCTTTATTACTTTCTTAAGTCTAGAAAGTCAACAAAACAATAAATTAAGCCCTACCTTATAGCATTTGTTGATTCCCAAGGGATAAGTGCTCACACTGAAAATTAGTGGGTTGAAGCTGGCTCCAGCACAGCCCTGAACCCCACACCCTAGACCACACCCAGACTGTT
Organism: Vombatus ursinus; assembly: GCF_900497805.2. Taxonomy (NCBI): domain Eukaryota; kingdom Metazoa; phylum Chordata; class Mammalia; order Diprotodontia; family Vombatidae; genus Vombatus; species Vombatus ursinus. Next base: position 2,873,327 of record NW_020941065.1, on the reverse strand, counting down.
AGATCTGGACATTAGAGAGGAGCTAATCTCACCCACTGGTTTTACAAATTGGGAAAATGAGGATCCCAGAAGGGAAGAGACTTGTGCACAGTCACATAATCACTCAGTGGCACAACTCAAGCCAGACCCCAGGTCACTAAGCACTGAAATCCTCTGCTCTTTTCATTCCCCCAGTTTGTCTCTGGACCTGAGATGAGACTTGGAAAAAGCAAAAGCAGATGAGAAATTATCACTAAATTTCTTTGTTACCCCTCTCCCTACCAGCATGTCATTCCATACACACAATTCAAAATACCAATTTAAAACACATTAATCATAGCTCTCATGTAGCTATACTGAAGGACTGCAAAATAGAATATAATAGAGCTGATGAGGACCCAAAAGATCAGCCCCCTCATTTTACAGTGGAAGAAATTGAGGCTCAGAGAGTGTTCTAAGGACTTGCTCAAGGTCATGCAAATAATAAGTACCAAAGGTGGAACGTGGATTATTTCATTTGATTTTTACTATGACTCTATGAGGTAGGTGCCGTTATTATTCCTGCTTTAGAGATGAAAAAACAGCATCTCAGAGGGCTAAATGATTTGCCTGGGATCAAACAGTGAGTTAGTATGTGGGGCACAATTTGAACCCAAAGCTTCCTGGATCCAAGTCCAGAGCTCAATACTTTATGATATGCTGGTCAGAGAGACACTAGTGTCTTGGTCTCAGAGTGGGCCAGCTTGCAGGAAATGAATGTCCTAATGACTTGAGGAATCAGAATGCCAGGAGGCCACATCCAAATGACTAGATAAATTTGAACCAAGTAAAGATTTAGATCCCAAGACCCAAACCAGAAAATCTTGCCCTCTGGCATGGCTCACAATTCTGGGTCATCTCTGGGTCTTCCTTTAGCTAATCAGTTATCAATTCTTGGCCATTTCTACCTTTTGTGACTTCTCTTCCAGCCAGTCCCTCCCCTCCACTCCCATTGCATCCATTCTAGTTTGGTTCCCCATCTCTTCTCAGCTCTGAGGCCATCTGCATAAAGCCTTTCCTAATCTCCCCTCCTTTCCCCACCAGTTGCTAGTGTCTCCTCTCTAAAATTACCTTGTACTGATTTTGTGTAGATAGATCTTGTATATTCTTTCATGTACACATTGGTCGTCCCCCATGAATGGAAGCTCCTTGAGGTCATGGGCTGTTTCATTTATGTCTTTGTATATCCAACACTTAGCACAAACACATGTCACATAGTCAATGCTTTATAAAATCATTTTTAAAAATTACTTTTTATTGATGACTTTTTTACATTACCATAGTATCCTCAAGTATCCTTTCTCTTACCCTTCCCACAAAGCCATCTCATATGACAAAGGATATTTTTTTAAAAGATAAAAGGAAAGAGGGAGAAAAATCTGCCCAATTGATCAATACAATAAAATGTCTGAAAACTTGTGCCGTGTGCAACACTTGGGGACCTCACACCTCTGCTAATGAGAAGGCTGGAAACATCTTCTCATGTGGCTTCTTTCAAGTCAGGCTTGTTCTTTTTAATTTTGCACCATTTACTTTAGCCTCATATAAATTCTTGTTGACTGATTTTCCTCTGTTTTGTCCAGTCATTTTAGTTTTGTCTAACTCTTTGTGACCCCATTTGGGGGGTTTTCTTGGCAAAGATACTGGAGTGGTTTTGCCATTTCCTTCACCAGCTCATTTTACAGATGAGGAAACTGAGGCAGAGTTAAGTGACTTGTCCAAGGTCACACAACTAGTAAGTGTCTAAGTCAGATTTGAACTCTGGAAGATGAGTCTTCCTGGCCCCAAGCCAGGCACTCTATCCACTGTTCCACCTAGCTAAACCACCATTGCACCTAATTTCCTCTTAAATGGTTTTTGGATTTCCGGTCCATTCCTTCTCTAACATGTCTTTCACATTATTTTTGGAGTGATTTTCCTACTGTTCCCAGCGCAATCATGTCAGTGGCTCTTCATTGCCTACCGAATCAATGTAGCATAAAGTACTGACATTCAAGGCCCTTCACATTTTGGTTCCAACCTTCTGGTCTGGTCTTATCTTATACAACTCTCCTTCACATATTCAATATTATGCTGCAAAATTCTCTCTCTGTGTCTTTACTCATGTAACCCATAACCCAGGGTCCCTTAAGCTCTTACAGATCACGCACATTCTGCTAGGCTTTAATCTACTCTCTAAATAGAGAGAAGGCAAAATAAAACAAAGAAAACAAAAGGATTGGAAGGCTCTGGCTGGTTTCTTTTGGAGGATAAAAATCATAGCAGATTCTTTTGAAGAGTCCCTTACTCTTTTCTCCCATCAAATATTTTGCCCTATCAAACTTGAATGATTCCCATCATCCACTCCCTTCTCTCCTACTCACCTACTGCTGAAGGAACTTGGAGAATATTATGAAACCACACTGACTGAGTCTACACCAATTCAACTATACCCTTGTTACAAGAGAATCCTTCTATCTCCCTACCTGATTTACTATCTCACTGACCACAGCAGCTCTTCCAAACCTTTTCATTCCTCCTCAAAGATTCCATAGCTACCTCTCTCTCTCTCCTCTCAGCTGAGAACCTTGCCTGATATTTCAAGAAAAAAAATGAAGCCATTTTCTAAGAGCTCCATCTTCCCCCCTTCTCCTCATCTTTTATCATTCAGATATTTCCACTACTATCTCCTCCTTCACTACTGTTTCCCATGAAGAGGTGTCTCTTCTCCTTGCCAAGTCAACTCCACCCCTATGTGCACAAGAGATTACATTCCAATCATCCCTACTCTGTCACTAATTTTCAATTTCTCCCTGTCTCCTGAATGCTTCTCTGCTGCCTATTAACAAAAATCCCTCACTTGCTCTACCTGTCTTCAGTAGCTATCATCCTGTTTCTTCTCCCTTCCGTGGCTAACGTCCTTGATGAGGTCATCTATAATCCATGCCTTCACTTCCTTTCTCCTCACTGTCTTCTTAACTCTCTGTAGTCCAGCTTTCCACTTCATTAAGGGGTTCTTTCCAAAGTTATCAAGGATTTCTTCATTGCCAAATCTAATAGTCTTTTCTCAGTCCTTATCTGTCTTGATGTCTTCGATATTGATCACTCTTTTCTTCTTGCCATTCTCTTCTCTCTAGGTTTTCATGACTTTCCTCTCTCTTGGTTCTCCTATTTGTCTGACCACTCCTCAATTTTGACCTTCAATGGAGAGTTTCCACCAAGGCTCTTTCCTAGCCCCTCTTTGTTTTCCTACTATACAGTTTTATTTAGGGATCTCATTAGCTCCTGTGGATTCAGTTATCATATCTATGTAGATGATTCTCTGATCTATTTGTCCATCCCTAATCTCTCTCGACTTCTAATTTTACATTGACAATTGCCTATTGGACAGCTCAAAGTGGATATCCTATACATATCTTAAACTCAATATATCCAAAATGGAACTTATTGTCTTTCCCCCCAAAACCATTCTCTCTAACTTCTCTATAACTATTGAGGTATCATCCTCCTCCCAGTCTCTCAGGTCCCAACCTAGATGTCATCTGCAACTTCTCACTATCTCTCACTCCCATCATATCCAATCTGTTGCAAAAAACCTGTCCATTTCACATTTGCAATACCTCTCAAACATAACCCTTCCTTTCCTCTGATATTGTCATCACCCTGGAACAAGCTCTCATCACCTTACACCTAGAGTATTGTGGCAGACTGCTGGTGGATCTCCCTGCCTCAGGTATCTCCCCACTCCAGTCCAGCCTCCACTCAGCTATCAAATTGATCTTCCTAAAGGTAGGTCTAACCATGTCATCCCCTATTCAAACTCCTATGGCTCCCTATATCTTCCAGGATCAAATACAAAATTCTCTGTTTGACTTTTAAAGCCCTTCCTAACCTTATCTTTTCCTATCTTTCCGGTCTTCTTACACTTTATCCCTCTCCACTTACTCTAAGATTTAGTGATACTGACATCCTTGCTTGTTTCTCAGACAAGATACTTCATCTCCTGTTTCTAGGAATTTTCCCTGGCTGTTCCCCCTGCCTGGTACACTCTTCTCATCTGGGTCTCCAAGCTTTCTTGATTTCCTTCAAGTCTTAGCTAAGGTCCCACCTTCTACAAGAAACCTTTCTTGTTTTCTTTACCTTTAGTACCTTCCCAATGAGATAATCTTCAATTTATCCTGTCTCTATCTTATTTGTACATAGTTATGTGCATCATTTGACCATGAACTTCTCAAAGACAGGGATCATTCTTTACCTTTCTTTGTATCTTCGGTGCTTAGCACAGCACCTGGCACAATTTGTTGTTGTTGTTGTTTAGTTGATTTTTAGTCATGTCTAATTCCTTGTGGCCCCACATGGGAATTTCTTGGCAAAGACACTAGAGTGGTTTGCCATTTCCTTCTCTAGCTCATTTTATTGATGAGGAAACTGAGACAACCAGGGTAAAATGACTTGCCCAGGGTCATGCAGTTAGTAATATCTGAGGCCAGATTTGAACTCAGGAAGGTGAGTCTTCTTGACTCCAGAGTGGGCACTCTTTCCACTTTGTTACCAAGCTGTCCTACCTGGCACATAGTAGGTACTTAAATAAATGCTTTTTGATTTGATTCAATTTGAGGAAACTGAGCCCGAGAGGTTACATGACTTGCACAAGGATATACAGGGATTTTACTATCAACCACATCACACTACTTCTTGATGGTTCTTCAAAAAATCTATCATCTTAGAAGCAGTCCTGTCACTGAAATCCATTTTCTAATTGGTGACAAAGGGCTGAGCCAAGACATCGAATTCACCTTAGGCAATCTCAGTCCTCAGACCTAATCAGAAGTTGTCTTTGCCCTCATAGAGGATCAAGCCCATCTCTTAGTGAGAAATCTCTTTGTTTAGTGCCTTCTCCTCATTGTCAATTCCCTTTTCAGGACCACCATTTTAAAATGTATATATTTTTATTTATTTTATCAAGTATTTCTCTATTACATGTAAAAAATTTGGACATTCTTTTAAAACAAATTTTGAGTTCTTCATTCTGTTTCCCTCCTGCCCCTCCTCCCTTCTTGAGAAGGCAATTTGATATCAATTAAACATGTGAAGAGGCAGCTATGTGGTGCAGTGATAGAGCACTAGGCCTGCAGTCAGGAAGACCTGAGTTCAAATCTCAGCCATTTACTAGCTGTGTGACCCTAGGCAGGTCATTTACACTCTGTTTGCCTCAGTTTCCTCATCTGTAAAATGAGCTGGAGAAGGAAATGGTAAACCACTCCAGTATCTTTGCCAAGAAAACCTCAAATGGCATCAGGGAGAATTGGACATGACTGAAATGACTGAACAACAATGCAATCATTAGTGATTTAGAGCATTTTTTCACATTACTATAGTTAGCTTTGATTTCTTCTTCTGCCTGTTCATATCTTTTGACCATTTCTCAGCTGGGGAATTGCTCTTATTTTTATAAATTTAGCTCAGTTCCCCAATGTTTTCTCAGTTCAGGATCACCATTTTGGGAAGACACCAGTCATGTTTCTTGACTCTCTCCAGACTTCACCTCCTATTGCTTTTCCTCATTATCCATCTTCCTGGTGAGTACTCTTTCTCCTCTTCTTTTCCTCCCTCACTGACTCTGCTTTCCACCATCCCTATACGTGTACCTTGACATTAGAATATAATCTCCATGAGGGCAAGGATTCTCTTGCTTTCATTTGTATCACCAGTGCTTAGGACCATCCCTGGCACAGAGTAAATGCTCAATAAATAAAACAATTGCTTCTACAAGTTGCTGAGTCCTTTAAATAGTTTGTCCTCTCAAATATCATGACATAAGTCTGGACCAAAACAGGGCAGTGAGGTCCTGCAGGTGAGATGGTCTTTGACTAACCCCAGCTCTGTCATTACAGGAAAAAAAAAGTGAATAAATTAAGGCATTCAAATAACTAACTAAAGATGACAAAATATTAATCATCTTCTCCTTTGCAGTGCTCTAGCCAGATTTTCATTCTCATTCTTCAGCTCCTCCCACTGGAGCTTTGGACTCTGTCCCTGAACCACCTTTGCTCTGTTACATGAGTTTTTGCCTTTCTCATCAGGCCCAGGTCTCTATGCCACTTAGTGGCAGTCTCCTCACTATGCCTCCATGCAGGTCTGTCCCCCTCCCTCTCTCCCTCCTTCCACTTTTAAATATCCTTCTATGTGTTATCTTACTTCAATAGAATGTAAGCTCCTTGAGGGCAAGGACTATCTTGCTTGTATATGTATCCTCAGCACTCAGCACAATGTCTGGCACATAGTAAATGCTTAATAAATGACTGTGCTTGCTTTCTTTCTTTTTTTCTTCCTTTCTTCCTTCCTTCCTTCCTTCCTTCCTTCCTTCATTCCTTCCTTTCTTTCTTCCTATCTTTCTCTCTCTCTTTCTTTCTTTCTTTTTTCTTTCTTTCTTTCTTTCCTTTTTTTCTATCACCTATCTATCTAACCATCCATCCATCTGTCCACCTGTCTATCTTTCTTTCTATCTGTCTATCCATTCATCCACCTATCCATCTACCTACCTATCCATCCACCTATCATCTATGTGTGTATGTATCTATTTATCTGTCCATCTATCTATTTATTTATTTATTTATCTGTCTGTTCATCTATTTCTCTTTCCATTCATCCATGTATCCTTCTATCTATTTCTCTATCCATGTATTTATACATACATCCATAGATGTACATCTGAAAGGGATGTTACAGGTTATCTGGTCCAACTCCTTTATTTTATAGAGATTTAGGTTTAGGTTGGTGAGATAACTTGCCAAAGGTCATGTGTGTAGTAAATACCAAGATGAGATTTAAACTCAGAATCTCTGGCTCCAGAGCCAGAATTCTTTTTCACTTTTCCTAATTGTTTCTCTATGAATGAATATAAAGAATGATATGGAGATGACAAACAGGGGCACTGGCTGTAACATTTCTGAGGACAGCCTGAATCATATTAAAATGTAATTGGAAACTATTTAACAAAATAAATAAAAATGCAATAAAACATAGATTAGAGTACATTTTAAAACTAAGTCAATATACAGCCCACAGGGGTCCTTAGGTATAGTTTAACTTAGGTATAGTTTCCATTTCTATTTGAGATTGGCATCATGGTGTAGAGGTAAAGCAAACAAGATTTGGCAACTGATTGCATGTGGTTGATGAGAGTGAAGAGCTAGGAATGACACAAAGGTTGAGATCACAGGTGGCTATTTTAGACAGAAATAAGGAAGTTAGAAATGGGAGTAGGCTTAGGGGGATAATAATGAACTCAATTTTAGACATGATGAATTTGAGATGCTTCTGGGACATACAAAGATGTAGTACAGTTCTAGAGATGAGAAAAAAGATGAAGGCTAGCTATATAGATTTGGGAGTTCTCATGGAGATGATAATTGAATCTATGGAAGCTGATTAGTTCATGAAAAAAGAGGGTATAAACAGAAATGAGAAGAGATTCAATGAGGAGCTGTAGGGTACAACAACCATTTAGGTGAGACGTGGATGATGAGCCAGCAAAAGAAACCGAGAAGGAATGGCCAAATACGGGCAGCTAGGTGATGCAGTGGATAGAGCACCAGTCCTGGAATCAGGAGGACTTGAGTTCAAATCTGGTCTCAGACATTTGACACTTACTAGCTGAGTGACCCTGGGCAAATCACTTAACCTCTATTGCCTCATGAAAAAAAAAAAAGAAGAATAGCCAAATAGGTTGGAGGACAACCAGGAGAGAACAGTGTCAAGAAAACTGAAGGAGAGTATCTGGGAGGACAAGGGTGGTCAGCAATGTGAAAATTTGTTTACAGAGAGGACAAGAAACATAAAACACTTTAAAAATAGCATCTTATTTATTTTTTATGGTTTTTTTAATGTTTAATATATTTTTTTCTGCAGGGTCTCCATCTCCCATTTAAAAAAGAAAATAAACAAACAAATAAATACAGTCAAACAGAACAAATGAAACCACTGAATTTAACAATTTAGATAATTTGTAACCCTGGAGAGAGCTATTTTAGTCCAGGGATAGAGTTAGTGCCACTAAATAAGGTGGCTCCTGCCCCCTCATGACCAAGTCAGCATATACTAGTTCAATGTCACTGGCATTCAACAACTTTGGGTAGTTTGTCCCAGGTCAAGTGCAAGACTGACAGAACTTAGGGAATGTTCACCAGTCAAGTATCTGGGTCCTCCAAGATTTCTGTATCAATGTCACTTGTGAATATGGCCAAGCCCACATTGGACCAATTTCTGTTGAGGGCATAAACCTTCTCCTAGCAGTCTCAGTTATTAGAAGGCAGGGACTACTTTTAAAGATTTGTCTTCTAATGCCCATTAGGCAGTATAACCAATAACCCAGTATCCACCTTGTTCATAGAAGACGCTTTTTGAATTGTATTGAATTTTCCATTGAATGATGTCCCCATCGATCATGGGTCACATCAAATCAATTTGCAAATCTTTTTGACTCAATCTCCACATTTTTCATATCCATCCAATTCTTTATTTTTTTAAAAAATAAACTTTATTGATCTTTTGACTTTTTTTTTTACATCACCAGAATTTCTTTCAATGTTTCACCTGTGTAATTTGGGGAAATTATTTAATTTCTTTCTTTCTCTCTTTCTCTTTCTTTCTTTTTCTCTTTCTTTATCTGCCTGTCTCTCTTTATCTTTCTCTCACTGCCTCTGCCTCTTTCTCTCTCCCTGTCTCTTTTTCTTTGTGTCTCTGACTGTCTCCCTGCCTCTGTTTCTATCTTTCTATCCCTCAGTCTCTCTGTGTGTGCCTCTTTCTGTCTCTCCCTCTCTCCCTTCCAAAAGCAAAAATAATTCATTTACTTGCCTTAAGAAGTCATTGATGGTTCCATGTTGACTTAGCAGAAGGTCTTCAGTGGTGTACCAATGGGATCTGCGCTTGACCCATGGCAATTTAAGATTTTTAGCAATAACTTGGATAAAAGCATAGATTCTATGCTTATCAAATTTCCATGCGACACAGAATTGGGAGGATTAGGGAATGTTTTGGATGACAGATATCCAAAAAGATCTCAACAGGCCAGAACTTTGTGGTGAATCTAGTAAGGGGAAATTAGAAAGAGATACATGTAAAAGGCAACATTTGGGATTTAAAAAAACCAACTCCACAAATACAATCAATCAATATTATTAAGCTCCTACTATGTGCCAGGCTCTGTGACAATCCTGTAAAGTTGAGGTGGGATCTACTTGGCTCCAGCTTCACCAAGCCCAGAGGCAGGAGAAATGTCTTAAATGAAAGGTCCAAAGACTATGCCAGTAGGGGCTGAGAGGGAGGGAGCAGCTTCCAGAAAACTCCAGGTGGGCTGTGACGCTGCAGGCATAGTCTGTTCTGGCACTAGCAGCCTGAGACCCCAGAGATGGGAGAAAGGTATCCCAGATGTCCTTAGTAGAGGGGAGCCTCACAAGAGAGAGTAGCCTCTAGGGAGTGTTAGGAAGGTCCAGCTTGGTAGCAGAGTCTGAAAAAGGAACTAAGATGTCTTAAAGCCCTTGGAAGGAGTCCAGTGCGAGGGTAGCTCCTGATCTCAGGGAAATCCTGATGCCTTAGGGAAAAAAAGACAACATCCAGGCAGAACCCAGAACCAGAGCATCACCAGGGTCCCCTGAAGAAGGGACCAGGTCTGGGGAACCCTAGTAGGGACCGGACTAGCCCTGCCCAGACCATTCATTTAAGGAGCTGGCCCAACCACAGAATTTCCTTCCCTATCCTAACCTGACTACTGAGGCGCTGAGGTAAGAAAACTAAGGAAACTCCAAAAACCATGAGGAAATATCTTGGTTTGAGAGATGTCTAGGAGGTAAACCACTGAGGAGAATAGCCACTCCACAACAAGTCCTGGTAAAGTCTTGAAAAAAAAGTCCTGGTCACAAGGATTGTAGGAATACCTAGAATAAAAGTAGGAAGTGGTATAAAAGACATAGCCAGAAAAGAATGGCAAGGACAAATTCAACCTCAGGACAGAGAGTGGAAAAGTTCATCCCAGAACTAAATGCCCTGAAAATTAACTGGGCCAGACAGAAAACATTGACTCAATAAAGATGACAAAAATATTCAAACAAAAATATTGAAAGAAAAAAAGAAAATGTAAGAAATATTATTTTAAAAATTGACCTAAAATAGCTTAAGGAGAGATAATCTAAGTATTATTGGCCTATCTGAAAATTATGACTAAAAATGTCTAGATGCCATATTTAAAAAAATTATCAATGAAAACTTCCCCAAAATCTTAGAATCAGAGGTCAAAGTGAAAATAGAAAAAGTCCTCTAGTCATCTCCAAAAGAAACCCCACAATGTAAACTCCAATGAATGTCATAGCTAAAATCCAGAGCTTCCAGGTCAAAGAAAGAATACTACAAGTAGATAAAAACTAAAAACTCCAAGTACCAAGGAGACACAGTCAAGATCATCCAAAACTACTCCAAATACTGAGGAGAGAATTCAGTTATTTGGTAAAAACTGCTGGAAAAACTGGAAAGCAATCTGGCAGAAATTAGATTTAAAACAAGACCTCATACTATATACCAAGGTAAATTCCAAGTCAATACGTGACTATGTATCATAACCATGTATATAAGGTCTTATCATAAACTGATCAGAGGAGCAAAGAAGAAATTACCTTTCAGGTCTATAGATAAAGTAAGAGTTTATGATTAAACAAGTGAAAGATAGAATAATACAAGATAAAGTAGGCAATTTTAATTATATACAACTTGAAAAAATCCAGCCTCAGACACTGGACACTTACTAGATGTGTGACCCTGGGCAAGTCATTTAACTCTGATGGCCCTGTCTCCCCCCCACCAAAAAAAATTGAAAGTTTTTGCACAGACGAATCTAATACAGTTAAATTTAGAAGAGAAACAAGCAAAAGGGGAAAAATCTTTGCAGTTAAGCTTCTCTACTAAAGGGTTTATGACTAAATATATATAAGGAAATTATTCATATTTATAAGACTAATAATGAAACATTCTTCAATAAATAAATGGTGTGAGAATATGAATAGGCAGTTTTTAAAGAAAGAAATCTAAGCTATTAACAATCATATAAAAAAGTTCCAAAGCAATCATAATTAGAGGTATGAAAATTGAGGTTTCATCTCATACCCACGAGACTGGCATAGATGACAAAAGAGGAAAATGACAAATGCTGGAGGGACTGTGGGACACAGTGTACTCTTGGTAAAGCTGATAATTGATCCAGCCTGTCTGGCCCAAAGTTACAAAACTATGCATACCTTTTAACTCGTGTTCTACTGCTATTAGGGCTATATCTGAATGAGATCCAAAAAAGAGGAAAAGGACCCACATGAACAAATATAACCATAGCAGTTCTTCATAGGCAAAGAACTGGAGACTAGGGGAGTGCCCTTCTATTGGAGAATGGCTAAACAAATTATGGTACATGAATGTAATGGAATACTATTATATCATAAGATGAACTGGGAAGAATTTTATGAATTGATGCAGAGTGAAAAGAGCAGAACCAGGAGAGAAATTTATTCACTTAAAATAACATTGAAGAGAAAGGGAAAAAAAAAACCCTTTGAAAGACTTTAGAGCTCTGGTCAATTTGATGATAAACCGTAAGTCCAGAGGACTGAAAACAAAACACACTATTCACCTTCTGTGAGAGAGGCAGTGGTTTTAAAATGCACAGGGAGTTACACATTTTGGGGCATGCTCAATGTGGGAATTGCTTTTTCTGGACTATGCATAATTATAAAGAGAGTTTTGTTTTTCTTTTTATTATTGTTCATTTGGGTGGAATTATAGTGGAAGGGAAAGATTATAAATGTATATAAAAATAAATAAATACTTTTTTTTTTTTGGTGAGGTAATCAGGGTTAAGTGACTTGCCGAAGGTCACACAGCTAGTAAGCATCAAGTGTTTGGTCTGAGGTCAGATTTGAACTCAGGTCCTCCTGACTTCAGGGCTGGTGTTCTATCCACTGCGCTACCTAGCTGTCCCTAATAAATACTTTAAAAAAAAGAATTGTGTAAAAAGAGTCACAGGATTTCAGGGTTGGGAGGGTCCTCTTTAGTCATCTAGTTCAGCTCATATCCAAAAAAGAATCCTGTTGATAACGTCCCCAACAAGTCGGCACACCTGCTTGTTAGATATGTTGCAGCAGCGACTCCTTTTCAATTATTATTTGAGCTATGTGGCCACTAAAGTTTCTTCCAACCCTGAAATTCTGTGATTCTGTGAATTTTACCTTAGTTCTGGAGAAGTTCAATATGACTTCTCATGAAAACAACCTAGGGTATTTCAGAATGGCTTGTGTATTTGGAGGGAAGAGTAAGATGTACATGGTAGATTTGTAGCTTCATGTGCAATCATCTTTTTTTAAATTTTATTTTACTATGTCATGGAAATGCTTGTTTTGTTCTATGAATTGAAAATAAAATAAATTTAAAAAGAAAGAAACCTAGAATGTATGGTGATGGGAAAAGAATATTCAACTTTTAAGCTAACAGTTGAGGGTCTACTATTCAAACCAGTGTGCTTGCATGTTGGGAGAGATGATATAGTTAAGAATTAGCTTGGGTCCCTGTCCTCAAGGAGTTTACAATCTGATGCAAATAATAATAATAATAGCAACAACAATAATAATGCCAATAGGTAACATTTATATAGTACTTTAAGGTTTGCGGAGTGCTTTACAAATATTACCTCATTTTATCCTCACAACAATAGTATTATTATTCCTATTTTATGGATAAGGAAATCCGGGCTAGGAAAGGTTAAGCAGTTTGCCCTGGGTCACATAGCTAGGAAGTGTCTGAGATGCAACTTAAACCTAGATCTTCACTTTGATGGCTCTGTGATATCCCGGAGGTGGACACTCTCTCCTGGGGTACACATCACAACCCATCTGAGCCTTCTTGTTCTTGTTCATCAACTTCTTCAAATTCTCCTCAGGGGATCCACTGAGCCATTCAGACTCTCCTACTTTGTATCACTTGCTATGCTTCTAGAATTGGCCCAATGTGGAAAAGAAGACACTTAGAAAGAATATAAGATGCTTGAACACCGCTTTGTTTTCTAACTTTGTATCAAAGTGCTCTATGTATCACAAGTCCTTAATGTTTGTTGACTTTCTGTTTGACTAGCACCTATAATAGTGCCTACCAGGAATGCTGAGGGTGGGCAAGCATTTAGTAAATGTCTATTACATGCCAGGCACTGGGCTAAGCACTTTACAAATATCTCATTTGATCTTCACAATAACCCTGAGAAGTAGATGGTATTATTAATCCCCATTTTACAGTTTGAGGAAACTGAGGCAGACAGAGAGGTTAAGTGACTTGCCCAACATCAAACAGGTAGTGAGTGAGGTGGAATTTGAACCCAGGTCTTCCTGACTCCAAACCCAGCACTCTATTCACTGCTTCCTAGATGTCTAGGTTGGGGAGACAAGGGTATCGAAGAAGGGACATATGTGATTACCTTGGTCCAGCAGGGAGTTCCTGGGACATGAATTCTGGTAAATGCTCTGTAATTTAAAGTCTTAGAGAGTTTCCTGGGGGCAATGACAGCTTAAGTGATGTGCAAATCTACTTCTGGTAGCACTAAGTTTCTGATAACCTCTGCTTTAGAAAGTCAACGCAAGGGAAAGTGATGCCACAGTGGCCGAAGTTGACATCCTCTGATTCTTGCTCTCTTTATTCTTACTGACAGCCTCACCTCAACAAGATGGATTGCATGAGGAATCATTGAAGTATCCCAGACTGGCACATTGGAGATCTGGGTTCTAGTCTTGCTGTCTTATTAGATGGCTGTGTGCCTGTGGGCTAGCTGCTTTCCCTCTCTGGGCTAAGGCCATCTCCTAAACTTGAGTGAGTTGTATTGACCGATTCATAAGGTCCTTACTGAGCCTGATCTTCTCTGACATTCTGGTGTAGGGGTCTGGGAGTTCTAAAAGAGGAAGGAAATTTCTCCTTCAATAAACACAGGACTCAGAAGACATTTGGGTCAATATTGTAAATTTCTGTGTTTTATTGAGTCAAGAATGGTCTTGCAGTGAGTGAGAAACGGCCAGACTTTGGCTTCCACACATTTAGCCAGCCTGTTTCCATAGTAACCCAGTGTTAATGGCTTATTATTGAAATCTCCACTGAGGTCCATTCCAGTTTTGGCCACTAGAGGGTAGTGACACAATACACATTTCCAGCCTGTTCCAAGACCTAGCAATTCATTCCCTTGTAGGTCTTCCAGATTAAGTTTTTCCTCCTTAGATAAATTCAAGCTGACCTTCACAGAGGGGCCTCACTCTTTAAAGATCTTGGCAAAGATCTTCTGGTTTATGGGAGATCTCAGTTAGAGAAGAGATGCTTGAGGTGTGGGCTGGAGCCAGAAATTTGCCCCATTGACTTAGCTCACAGACAGGACACCATGGATGGATCGAATATACCTTTAACCTGTGTCAGAGAATTATAGAATGACAGTATGAGGGAAAGAGAAAGAGATCAACTATTTGCATCCCACTTTTTTATTAGTATTAATTGATACCTTTTTTTTTTACATCAGTTGTTTTCAGATATACTCATTCCTCTCTCTACCAAGGGACCTTTTTTTTATTGTTATTTTCAGTCATTTTCCAATCACGTCCAACTCTCCATGACCCCATTTGGGGTTTTCTAGGCAAAGATACTAGAGTGGTTTGCCCTTTTCTTCTCCATCTCATTTTACAGATGAGGAAACTGAGGCAAACAGGGTAAAGTGACTTGCCCAGGGTCATATAGCTAGGAAGTGTCTGAGGCCAGATTTGAACTCAGAAAGTCAGAAAGACTCCTGGCACTTTATCCACTGTGCCATCTAGCTGCCCTTTTCCCTTATTATACAGAAGAAAAAAAATAAGCAAAACCAACCAATATTTCTACTACTTTGTACTGTATATGGAACAATTCATAGCCGTAGCCCCCCACTTCTCCAATAAAAGGAAAGAGATACATTTCTGTATTTTTTTCTGGAGTCAAAATTGACAATTATACATTATTCAATTTTGCTTTATTGTCCATTTCTGATTGAATGTATGCTCTTTGAGAGCACGGAGTATCTAGCTTTTTTTTCCCTCTTTGAATTCCCAGGACTTAGTACAGCACTTAGTATATAGTAAGCACTTAATAAATGCTTCATTCATTCATTCACTTTGTTTCCAGTTCTTTGTTCAGTCTCCTTTTTTACAAATGGAGAACCTGACATTCAGAGAGGGGAGGAGCCTTGCCCAAGGTCACCCATCTCCTCAGGGCTCACAACTCCATTGGCCAGTCATTGTTTCCCCGTCCTACCACATGGCCTTTTCAAATAATCAGGTTTATAGAGCTTGTCAAGGTGAGAGGAGGGAAGGACCAGCTCAGGTTCTAAATCAGGTGTGGTGGGTTGTATCGTTGCATTTCTTTGCTTTGCTGTTCAGTCCTTCTCCAATCCTGATGACTCTGTTTCACTTGGGAGCCAGACACTGCTGGTCATTCATTTCCTCTCAAAGGCTCCTGCTTGGCTTCAAACAAGGCTCTTGGTTTATTTCCCTCATGCCAAAGGAATTTAATAACACTAAACCCCTACTACATTGCCAAAGATCATACAATGGGTAACATGAGTCTTCAGTAATTGTTCATAATTAATAAGAAATTGTAACAAATGTTTATGAAGCATCCAGAGTCAATTATCCACCAGGCATATGAGACAGCCAAGCCTCCTGCCCTTTGGCCTCCTTGAAACAGACTCAAAATCCCAAGGTCAATGTGTATGGACAGACTGATGATTGATGGCAGGAGATCAGAGGATCCTAATGGCTTCTAAATCCCAAAGGTTAAACCTGACAATAGTCATTGATAAAGAATTAGCCCGGAATTCCAAAGCCAATAGGTACCCCTGGCCTCACCTCCCAGGGTGCAGAGGATCTCAGACTTTAATATCACTCAGCCGAGCTGTTCAGTTTAAGCCCAGGCTCAAAATCTAGGCAAATAATAATAATTGACATATAGAGTTATAAAGTTGGTGAAGTGCTTTATAGACATGAGCTCATTTGGACCTTACAACAAGCCTGCACAGTTGGTATTAGGGGGCTTATTGTCCCCATTTTAAAGATGAGGAAATTGAGTCTCAAAGAGACAAAATGACTTACCCGTGGTTGTATATCTAATGAGTGACAGAAGTGAGATTCAGATGCTGGTTTTTCCTGACTCCAAGCCTAGCACTCTAACCCGAAAAGAAAAGGGATAGAAAGAAGGAATGGGAGGGAAGAAAGTGGAGGGGAAGAGAAGGGAAAGATAAAGACGGGAAGGGAAAAGAGGAAGGAAAGGAGAAAGGGAGGGAAGGAGGCATGGAAGAAGAAAGGGAAGGAGAAGGAAGGTAAGAAGGAAAGATAGAAGAGAAGAAGGAAGGGAGGTAGAAGGAGGCAAACAAGAAAGGAAGGAAAGGAGGGAGAGAGGGAAGAAGGGAGGGGGAAAAGAAGGAAGGGAAGCCACAATTGATATAACACTTTCAAACTGACAAACTACTTTACATGTCTCATGTCATGTGAGTTTCCCAATTACCTTAGGAGTGAGGTCATATAACTACCATCCCCATTTCACCAATGCAGAAACTGAGGTTTGGGAGGTTAAGTGAATTACCCATGGTCATATAGCTAGTCAGTGTCCAAGACAAGATTTAAGGATCAGGCCTTCCCAATTCCAAATTCAGCAGAATCCACTCTTACCAAGCAGAGCCTACTAATGGACAAGTCAAGACCCAAACTTTCTTCTTCCAAGACTTTGAAGATAAATGAATCTCTTCTATGTAAATGATTGGGGTGGGGTGGGTTCGGGTGCTTCTGAGAATCAATCATTAGCTTTAAGATGACTTTCAGTGCTGGGAGCCTGGGGGTGGGGGGTGGGCAGGCACCTAGAATCACCTTCAGTTTTCAGGTGCTGGTGGAGAAGGGAGATTTCTAAAGGTGTTAGATGTAGCTGGGATGAAACTTTAGGAATTTGAAAGCAAACCTTGTTATAGCAGATAGGGCAAAAAAAAGAAAGAAAAGGAAAGGAAAAGGAAAGGAAAAGAAAGGAAAAGGAAAGGAAGGGAAGGAAAGGAAAGGAAAGGAAAGGAAAGGAAAGGAAAGGAAAGGAAA